>NC_092352.1:66134594-66446637 GCF_963676685.1 Mytilus edulis
GTAAGTATTGAAATTGCATGAAAAACATGTTTGATTATTATAAGCAATGTAAATTTCCTTTGTAATTTTCTTTGTTTTTATCAGATTTTCTTCTTATTTTTAAAAGTTGAAATGATCATTCATTATTACTCATTCAATGAATCAGACTCTTGTTCATGTTGTTGTAATTGAAAATATTTTCTTACTTAAAATTCATTATTCTTAAACATTGGTTTTTGGATTTGCTTCTCACCTTCTATGTAAATAAGAATGAAATAAAATGCTATATATTAGATACATATATGTATGATCTGTAGTGATTGCAAATAATGAAAACAAGGAAATGTAGAATCAAATAACATTAAAACAACACTAAGGACATGTACAATAATGTAGGAATATAAAGGAAATGGAAGAAAACAAATGAAGCAATGTAAAAAACAAAACTTTAACACTTAATTGACAAGTAACTAATAAACATTTGAAACTTTTTCTTCGTCATTAAGGGGGCTTGCGGGTCTAAATATTTTTAATAATTTAATATAGGATTTCTCTATATTTTTCTATAAATGAACTTTATCTTATACTTAATAGAAAAATAAAATTAAAAAATGGGGTCACGGTTCATTTACGCTCACAATCTGCCTTCGAAAGAAGCACACATTTTTGTAAAGGTGCCTTTTTTCTGTTGAACTAATAGGAGAAATAAGGGTAATATGGAAATAATAAAAGAACTTAATTACAGATATTGCTCAAAATTTACAATAGTTTAGTTTAAGTACAGCTTATTTGAAACTTATAATAAAAAATATAGGTCACCGATGAGTTAAAAAAGATATTTCAATTTTAATGCCAAAAACTGGCATTTTTGCATCAAAGGGAGATAATTTGGAGCTTTTTATACAACTGCAAAAATGAAAAATTTTTGGATGTATATTGAATTGGTATCACGTTGGCGTCGTCGTCATTGTTGTCCGAAGACATTTGGTTTTTGCATTCTAACTTTAGTAAAAGTAAATAGAAATCTATGAAATTTAAACACAAGTTTTATGACCATAAAAGGAAGGTTGGGATTGATTTTGGGTGTTTTGGTCCCAACAGTTTAAGAATTAGGGGCCAGAAGGATCCAAAATTAAACTTTGTTTGATTTCATCAAAAATTAACTATTGGGGTTCTTTAAAATTTGATATGCCGAATCTAACTGTGTATGTAGATTCTTAATTTTTGGTCCCGTTTTCAAATTGGTCTACATTAAGGTCCAAAGGGTCCAAAATTAAACTTAGTTTGATTATAACTAAAATTGAATTCTTGGGGTTCTTTGATATGCTGAATCTAAACATGTACTTAGTTTTTTGTCGAGCCTGCAACTTTTGTTGCAGAAAGCTCGACATAGGGATAGTGATCCGGCGGTGGCGGCGGCGGCGGTGTTAGCTAACTTCTTAAAAGCTTTATATTTTAGAAGGTGGAAGACCTGGATGCTTCATACTTTGTAGATAGATGCCTCATGTTACGAAGTTTCCGTCAGTCACATGTCCAATGTCCTTGACCTCATTTTCATGGTTCAGTGACCACTTGAAAAAAAAGTTCAGATTTTTTGTAATGTTGAATTCTCTCTTATTATAAGTAATAGGATAACTATATTTGATATGTGCGTACCTTGCAAGGTCCTCATGTCTGTCAGACAGTTTTCACTTGACCTCGACCTAATTTCATGGATCAGTGAACAAGGTTAAGTTTTGGTGGTCAAGTCCATATCTCAGATACTATAAGCAATAGGGCTAGTATATTCAGTGTATTGAAGGACTGTAAGGTGTACATGTCCAACTGGCAGGTGTCATCTGACCTTGACCTCATTTTCATGGTTCAGTGGTTATAGTTAAATTTTTGTGTTTTGGTCTGTTTTTTTCATACTATATGCAATAGGTCTACTATATTTGTTGTATGGAATGATTGTGAGGTGTACATGTCTAGCGGGCAGATGTCATGTGCCCTTGACCTCATTTTCATGGTTCAATGGTAAAAGTCAAGTTTTTGAGTTTTGGTCTTTTTATTGTCGAGCCTTCGACTTTAGTCGAAAAAGCGAGACTAAGCGATCCTACATTCCGTCGTCGTCGGCGTCGTCGTCGGCGGCGTCCACAAATATTCACTCTGTGGTTAAAGTTTTTGAAATTTTAATAACTTTCTTAAACTATACTGAATTTCTACCAAACTTGGACAGAAGCTTGTTTATGATCATAAGAAAGTATCCAGAAGTAAATTTTGTAAAAATAAAATTCCATTTTTTTCGTATTTTACTTATAAATGGACTTAGTTTTTCTGCGAGGAAACATTACATTCACTCTGTGGTTAAAGTTTTTAAAATTTTAATAACTTTCATAAACTATCCTTGATATGTACCAAACTAGGACAGAAGCTTGTTTATGATCATAAGATGGTATCAAGAAGAAAATGTTGTGAAAATAAATTTCCACTTTTCCGTATTTTACTTATAAATGGACTTAGTTTTTTCTGCGAGGAAACATTACATTCACTCTGTGGTTAAAGTTTTTTAAAATTTTAATAACTTTCATAAACTATCCTTGATTTGTACCAAACTTGGACAGAAGCTTGTTTATGATCATAAGATAGTATCAAGAAGAAAATTTTGTAAAAATAAATTTCCACTTTTCCGTATTTCACTTATAAATGGACTTTGTGGTTAAAGTTTTTAAAATTTTATAATGTTCTTAAACTATCCTGGATTTCTACCAAACTTAGACAAAAGCTTATTTCTGATCATAAGATATTATTCAGAAGTAAATTTTGTAAAAAAAAAAATCACTTTTTCCGTATTTTACTTATAAATGGACTTAGTTTTTCTTCCAGTTAACATTACATACAGTCTGCAGTTAAAGTTTATAAAACATTTATTAGATTCATAAACTATCCTGGATTTTTTTTACCAAACTTGGAAGCTTCTTTCAATCAAAAGACAGTATTGTGAGGGAAATTTTTATTGATGTTTTTCCTCATTTTTGTTGAGTCTGCGATTAACAGAAAAAGTAGGCGAGACACCGGGTTCCGTGGAACCCTTACGAATTTTCTAATACTATATGCCATAGGTCAACTATATTTGGTGTATGGAAATATTTTATGATGTTTATGTCAGTAGTGCAGGTTTCTTTGACCGTGACCTCATTTTCACGGTTCATTGCACAGTGTTAAGTTTTTGTGTTTTGGTCTATTTTTCTTAAACTATAAGTAATAGGTCAACTATATATGTTGTATAGAAGCATTGTTAGCTGTACAGGCCTCTACAATAACTTTTTTTTTAACTTGTCCTGTAGGACAAGTACTAACCAAAATGAACTTGTCCGAATGGAATTTTACTTGTCCGAAAAATAATTGTGAACTTTTTTTTTCTTTTAAAAATATAGTTAATTTTTATGTTAATGGCTTGCACAAAGTGAAATAAAAGAATATAACAGTTATAGTTTATATATTTATTATCTAGTGACATCCTAGTCAAAAATGGCTACTGCATTTAGTCAAAAGGGTTCTAATTATGTAGTTGTCATCAATGTCATCATCAGAGTGAGTCTGTTCCATGTCAGGATCTGGTAGTGCTCTCAATCCTCTAAACTCATGAGGGTTGAAGCCTGGTCTTTTCTGTCTTTCACTTGACCACCAGTGATTGAAGACTGAGTTTGTGAGCAACTAATGTATCTTTTCTGAAAGCACTTGTTCCTATGAACATAGTGCAATTTCTATCTGCTAAATCAGGATAGTTGTTACACGTTTGGCATATCATAGATTTTGATTTTGACTCGTCAACCTTCCCGGCCATCATCGTCCGTATGAACAGCATTTTTTAACCCAAGGAATTCCTCTTCCCAGCTCGGTAAATACGTCCTCTGTCTTTTAAGCTCGTATTCTTTCTTCCTTTCTTTATACTCTTCTTCGTCTTTTGTTTTTTTCTTTTTCCCAGATGTAGTGAAACCAAATTTTGTTAAGGTAAGTCCATGTTTGTATCGAAGGGGTTTGTTTATAAAATGTTCGTTTCAGTCAATATTGTTATTTTAATCTCAAAGCTGAGTTCCGTATCTTTAAAGCGCATCACTGATAAAGTTTCTCCACTGGAGGTTGTTCTAAATGATCGGAGGAAGATTCAGTAGTAAGAGTGTCGATGACTGGTTTACGTTTACAGAATGTGTTTTTTCTATGCCGAAGTATATGACAAGACAACAGTTTAAATTTATTATCGATTGATTTTGTAATCTTATAAGGAAGTACACCACTAATTAATGGCCCCATTGCTTTCTATGTTAAATTCCTCAATTTCGAGTGGTCACAGCTCTTTTATCTTAAGTTCAAATCAAGTGACAATCATTGCATGTCAAAGCAACACCTTCTGGTGTCCTGTACTGAAAAAATCAACATACCTTACATTGCATATAAGAAAGAACTGGTTCCCGGAACTTCGGATGTACCAAAACAGGTACTTCCGATCTGACAAAAAGGCAAAATGTACCCTCCTTTTTAAATTTCATGCCATTTTTTTATTATTCAAATTTATCAGTCAACAATTGTTCTGAAATGATCACCAGTCATGCAGCTTTCATTTGATACCAAAATTAATAAAATATTCTAAATATATTGAAAGTTATGTCCATGCGTAGGAACTATTTTGTGTTAAATATGTACTACTTTCTGGTATGTGCTTTCTGGCCGGGCCTGAATTAGTGGTGTTACACCTATAACAGAACCAAACTTGCTATATTGAGCATTACTTTATTTCATTCTATGATCTATTTCAAGCAATAAAAACATATAAAGCTTTAGTCCAAATACTATTTTATTAATTTTAAGCTCAAATTGGACTGGTAGTAACATATGGGTTATTCAAAGAAAACTGCATATGGATATTACCATTGGCCAATATACCTTTTTTATTCTCAATATTATTGTTTTATTTATTAATTTCTATTAATAGGAAAGCTATGTGCTTACTAATAGTCATATTTGTATTAGAGGTTCTTCATTAAATAAAAATATATCAGTTAAAACTTAAGACATAAATGAGAAATTATCCCCCCTTTTTTCTTGAAACTGGAAAAGGGCTTTTTTTTTGTATATACCATAATTCTGTGGTAAAACATAGATTAATAAGAGCAATTTATATATCTCTCAGCTAGATAACTTGCTAAACTGGTTCAAAATTGCATGTACAGTGAGATTTTAGAATTCTTATATGAGTATGTACCATTTGCCTTGATTGTAAAAGGCTACCATAAGAAAAACAAAAAAACTTGAAAAATCATAAGATTATTTTGACCAAGAGCTATTTTGTTCCATATACAAGTCATAAAATACTTGTTTTATTGATTTCAATCAGAAAAAATGCAAGAATAAGAACTTGGAGTCAAGTCTTAACTGCATGCATGCTGTATGACCATAAAAGGCTAACATACTTGAGTATGCCAATTTAAGAGCTTAAATTTCCCATAAGCAGGACGGTTGACCAAAAAAGATGATTAAACATGATTCTTACATCAAATTGGACTTATTTTCATTGGAATAGGTACAACTTCTAAAAATTGGATTTCGGGTGATTCTCTGTAATAGGAAGTACACCACTAATTAATGGCCCCATTGCTTTCTATGTTAAATTCCTCAATTTCGAGTGGTCACAGCTCTTTTATCTTAAGTTCAAATCAAGTGACAATCATTGCATGTCAAAGCAACACCTTCTGGTGTCCTGTACTGAAAAAATCAACATACCTTACATTGCATATAAGAAAGAACTGGTTCCCGGAACTTCGGATGTACCAAAACAGGTACTTCCGATCTGACAAAAAGGCAAAATGTACCCTCCTTTTTAAATTTCATGCCATTTTTTTATTATTCAAATTTATCAGTCAACAATTGTTCTGAAATGATCACCAGTCATGCAGCTTTCATTTGATACCAAAATTAATAAAATATTCTAAATATATTGAAAGTTATGTCCATGCGTAGGAACTATTTTGTGTTAAATATGTACTACTTTCTGGTATGTGCTTTCTGGCCGGGCCTGAATTAGTGGTGTTACACCATAACAGGTCAAATTAAATAACATTTTTAAAACCTTATTGATTAACGAATTTCGTTTGATCATCAGAGTGGGATTTAAATTATTTTCTACAGATTATTTTACTTGTCCCATCGGACAAGCTCTACTGGGGTTTTACTTGTCCGCCCCTTTTTACCTCTGGTAGCGGACAATCAGACAAGCGTTAATGTCGAGCCCTGCTGTACATGTCTGCCTGGCATGGTTCATCTGAGCTTGACCTCATTTTCATGGTTCATTGGTCTTTGTTTAGTTATCTAGGTTAATGTTAAGTTTATGAGACAGTTGTAATAAAGCTTTATACTTAGGACTATCAACATAATATCAATGATTAGTATAGAAGGCGAGACATTTCAGCGTGTGCACTCTTGTTTTATTATGGGCCCAGTTTTCAAGTTGGTCCAAATTGGGGTTCAAAATTAAACTTTGTTTGATTTCAACAAAAATTCAACATATGGGGTTCTTCAATATGCTGAATCTAACCATGTATTTAGATTTTTAATATTTAGGACCTGTTATAAAATTGGTCCACATTTAGGTGTAAGGGACGACATCAAAAGATTGATGTAGGATAAAAAACTTAAATCGAATAGTTTGGGGGTGGGTGGGTGGGGGGTCAACATAGCTGAAAGTTTTGTTAATCTAAAATCGATTTTACATATACCCATATAGGTAAATCAATTTTTCCCAAATTAAGTTAAGAAGGGGGGTAGGGGGGTCAGCGAAAAAACTATATGAATTAAGTTTTTTATCCTACATTGAACTTTTGATGTCGTCCCTAAAGGGTCCAAAATTGAACTTTATTTGATTTCATCAGCAAATTGAATTCTTGGGGTTCCTTGATAAGATGAATCTATCCATGTATTTAGATTTTGGATATTGGAATACCACAAAGGGATGGTAAGAATTGTCTTTAGGAGTTATGGCTCAACCGTTAAAGAATTAGGTGCAAAAAAGGGGGAAAAGGGTTTCCAGGTTAATGGACAATTACTTAAGTACAAAACATAATTTAAAAGCAGTATAAGGTTTGTAATTGAAACTCATTTTGATAGCTCACCTAAATTGCTCTTAGATAGTGTATATTGGAAATTTGCCAAAAACTTTGTTATTAATAAATTCCATTGGAAATTTGCCAAAAACTTTAGTTCAATGAACTTCATTGGAAATTTGCCAATATAAAATGTTGCATTGGAGTTATCTTTCTTTGTCCAGAATAGTAGTCAAATCAACTTAAATCATGACTGTATGACATTTTATATTTTATGCTGTAGTTAAAGTCATAAGAAACGAGTGACCAGTGAAAAATAATGTTCTTCCAATTCTTGAACCAATGCATACAAACATTATTTATGTGTCTTCTGTTCAAGAATTTTTCATTTTTTTCGCATAAATTTCGTATAATCATCAATTTTTTTTTCAATCGGTCAGTGTTGTTGTGAAAATATGGCAGGTAATTAAAGTTCGTGTTTGAAGCCAAAGTTTAAAGATTGTCACCTGTTTGTCAACAATCAACAAAAAATCAACAAAAAAGCATGGAAATTGAGCACGTGTTTAACATGTAAATTCAGATTTATAGTTTATTTTAAGGACATCCATGCGTATTGCGATCACCGGATTTTTACGAGATTGGTCACACTGAGGTCACTTTGCATACAGAAAATATGTCGGGGGAATTGCTTCCAGGAAGCAATTAAAATAAAGTAAACTTCTTCTAAATATGAATGAATTAAAGTATTTTCTTCAGAAAAAAGTTTATGTACATAAGTTTTATAATGAAAACTATCCATTGAGTTATAAAAAACATATGCATTATTTTTTTTTAATTTGAGGTTTCTTATGACTTTAAATGAGTAGTTATTGTTGAAAACTCCATTAGAAATTTGAATTGAGATCATTTTTGGAATAAGGGAAAGGGGGAGGTGAACAAAAATTGGTAGGGTTTCATTTTTTCTATTTCAGATTTCAGAAATGAAAAAGAAAATTTCTTCAAATATCAAAGGATTAATAATCAACAGCATAGTGAATTGCTCAAAAGCAAAAAAAACAAACATTTTAAGTTCGTTAGACCACATTCATTCTGTGTCAGAAACCTATGCTGTGTCAACTATTTAATCACAATCCAAATTCAGAGCTGTATCCAGTTTGAATGTTGTGTCCATACTAGCCCCAACTGTTCAGGGGTCCACTGGTTCAATGATATCTACATTTAAAAATAATCTTGAGCCAAAACAAATTGATTTTGTTGAATGATTTTTGTACCATATGATAAAGTAACAACTACTTAAGGTAATAAATAAAATTTGCAATGAAAAACAAATGTTTAATTTTTTTCTGAAAATTTTATACCCTTGAGCCTCCTTAAGTGGAAAAGTAGACAGTGCTTTAATGTTAAATTCAAATGTTAGGGGTATGCTAGAAAAATGAAATAGGTTAATTTATTTAATTGTAAGAAATAGCTTATAAAGGGATAATACATATCTGTAAGTATTTTAGAACTTTAAATTTGTTTTGGAAACATAGACAATAAGTTATATGAAGGAACACCATTTTCATTTGTGACCAACTTATGTTTTATCATTTTTAGGCAGGACATCATGGCAAAGGTTATCCTGCACAGCCTGGATACCCAGGTTATCCTACAGGAGCAGTTCCACCACCAGCACAGCCTGGATACCCAGGTTATCCTACAGGAGCAGTTCCACCACCAGCACAGGGTTACCCAGGAGGTATGCCAGCTGGTGGCTATGCTCCACCGCCAGGAGGATTTGCTCAACCAGCTGGAGGCTATGCTCCACCACCTAGTGGTTACCCAGCAGGAGGAGCTTATCCACAAGCTCCAAACCCATCTTACCCAGCAGCTGGAGGCTATCCTCAGCAGGGTTTTCAACGTAAGTTTTAAATATATTTTTTCTCACCATTGATGAAACTCACAAAAAATGAGACCTAGACATGCTTATTTAGCAGAGATGGCTGTGCCAGAATAAATATTTTACATATTTATGCCCCACCTACGACAGTAGAGGGGCATTATGTTTTCTGGTCTGTGGCTCCGTTAGTCTGTTCGTTCATCCGTTCGTCTGTGCGTCCGTTCAGGTGAAAGTTTTTGGTCAAGCTGAAGTCCAATCAACATGAAACTTAGTACACTTGTTCCCTATGATATGATCTTTCTAATTTAAAATTAGACTTTTGAACATAATTTCACAGTCCACTGAACATAGAAAATGAAAGTGGGAGTTTCAAGTTAAAGTTTTTGGTCAAGGTAGTTTTTGATGAAGCTGAAGTCCAATCAACTTGAACTTAGTACATATGTTATTTATAGTATAATCTTTCTAATTTTAATGTCAAATTAGATTATTACCCAATTTCACAGTCCATGCAACATGGAAAAGGATAGTGAAAGTGGGACATCTGTGTACTTTAGACACATTCCTGTTTTCTTTATTTTAAGAGGTAGATGACCTGAATACTTTATACTACATGTTCAGTTGCATTGTGTTCTGAAGTTTCTCAACTGTCATGGTCAAATATATATTTTAGATACAGTTGTACTGTAAGCAACATGTTATCTTTTATTTAGGGTAAGGTGTACATGTCCATATGGCTAGAGTCATATGACAATGACCTCAATTTCATGGTTAATTGGGTTATGTTGTGATTTCATGGTTAGGTTCTTTTCTCAGATACATTTTTTATAAAAAAAAAAATGGAACATGTACTCTATATTTGGTGTATCTTCCCTATGAAATGATCTTTCTATATTTTAATGGCAAATTAGAGTTTTGACCCAAATTTTACAGTCCACTGAACATAGAAAATGATAGTGAGAGTGGGGTGTCTGTGTACTATGGACAAATTCATGCTTCTGTTTTAATTTTAAAAAGCCTTTGTAATTTAGTTTCATAAAGATCAGATACTCATAGAATAATAATAAATAATAAATATCTGTCCCCTTTCTAATAAATATTCAAACTGAACAGACTGAAAAAAAATTGAGATCAGTATATATCATGTATATTGCTGCCTCAATAGATTAAAGTATATATATAAGATTACTTATATAATGACACTTTTTATTTACAGCTCCACCACCAGCAGGTTATAATCCAGGAGGTAAGTTTATCTAAGTTTACCTTAGTTATAAATATTTTGTGGTGAAGAAAGGGACAGATTTATGAGTGCCAAGTTTGAAAATGCATGAAAATGAAAAAAAAAAAATGAAATTTTGCAGGACTGATTATGAAGAACAGATGGTTCCTTAAAAAGTTGATTCTAGAAAACTATTATCTATATTTCTAAAGCCTCAGATTACAAAAAAAAACCTGCCTCTCTTTCATAGTATTTTTTTGTATCCCAGCAAATGGGGAGGGGGGGGGGGGTGTATTGTAGGAACACTTTGTCTCTCTGTCCGACCATGTTCCTTTTTAAACATGACTCCTTCTAAATGGCTTGACAGATATTGATGAAATATAACACAGTTGTAGAAACCTTATATGAGAATGTGCATACATTTTTATATAAGTCTTGTTCCAACATGTTGACAGATAAATAATTAAATGTACTTACTTCAATGTTGTAATAATTGGTAAAAGTCTCTCGCACCATCTAAATAACTTAACGGATATTGTAGGGTACTACCTGAGGATATGCATGTTTTAATGAACAAAATCCTTCATCTTCATGCTTAAGAAAGATAATCCAACTTATTTCAAATTTGCAGTGTTTGGTCTCTTGTGCTAAAGGGAGATAATCTAACTGGCTTTATATTTCAAAATTGCAGTGTGTGGTCTCTTGTGCTAAAGGGAGATAATCCAGCTTGCTTTAGATTTCAAAATTGCAGTGTGTGGTCTCTTGTGCTAAAGGGAGATAATCCAACTGGCTTTATATTTCAAAATTGCAGTGTGTGGTCTCTTGGCTAAAGGGAGATAATCCAACTTGCTTTATATTTCATAATTGCAGTGTGTGGTCTCTTGTGCTAAAGGGAGAAAATCCAACTTGCTTTAGATTACAAAATTGCAGTGTGTGGTCTCTAGTGCTAAAGAGAGATAATCCAACTGGCTTTATATTTCAAAATTGAAGTGTGTGGTCTCTTGTGCTGAAGGGAGATAATCCAACTTGCTTTATATTTCAAAATTGCAGTGTGTGGTCTCTTGTGCTAAAGGGAGATAATCCAACTTGCTTTACATTTCAAAATTGCAGTGTGTGGTCTCTTGTGCTAAAGGGAGATAATCCAACTTGCTTTATATTTCAAAATTGCAGTGTGTGGTCTCTTGTGCTAAAGGGAGGTAATCCAACTTGCTTTATATTTCAGTGTGTGGTCTCTTGTAAGCGTACTTGGTCCCAAAAGACATGATATTGACAAAACTTTTGACCCTTAAGTCTTGTAGAACACTATTGAGAATGTTCATATAACACAATAAAATTTCTGTTAATATGTTAGAGGGGAATATGTCTCCTCAAAGACTGAAATAGTTTTGCTTGTTTTTTGGTAGATTTTTTGTTTTTTTTTTATTTTCAGTACAACAATATATTTTGGGTGATACATTAAACATCAATCATCTTGATCATAGGTAAATTTCAACACGGGAAGAAGTATGATTCATTGATCTACCTTGTACCAAATTTATCAGAATTATAAACCCCCTCACCTTATTTTATAGGACTTCCTGCTGCAGGTTACAATCCTGGAGGTCAGTAAATCTTGGTCTAAGAACTGTTTAGTGTAGTTTTATTTTCAGCCTTGGCATATTTGCATACATGATAATGAAATTGTCAAATGAATTTTAAATAAATTAATATTGAAAAAAGTACTGGTTTCTTCAAAAGTTTAGATAAATTTATCATAGTTTTTTTTAATGAAAGGTCACAGACAAAAACAACAACATGTATGCATAAAACTTCCCCAATTATCATTATCATGATGCATGTAAAAATATCTCCTGCTTTATACCCTTAGAAAATACCATACATAATTTAGCTTTTTGAACTGTCAGATATTATTGTTAATTTACCCTTAACAGAGGGCAAATTGTAAGAATGTATGTACAATATCACTAGACATTTATTTAAAACACAATTCAATTTTTTTTTAAATCAAATCTTGTGAAAGATGAACAATTTGAAACACAATTTAATAGATATCAGCCATGTTTCTATGTTAATTCCTTCCTTATGTACTCATGCCTAATGTTTGGAAATACAATGTATATACAGATAGTTGGCAATGGAAAAAGAAACACAAAATTTTCTGTGATAAGAACATTTGAAGACAACAGTGTTGCCAGCTACAAAAAAATGTAGTTTAAATTAGTTAAATATAATTTAAAATTAAAAATAATAACTCACCCATAACTGCTATGTTTAAAAAACACTTAGGAATATTTCTGTGTGGTCAATGATAAATCATTATTTAAAGGTCAGTATTACATAAAATTTTCCTAGATGTAGAGATACTTTTTATATATCCTTGTAAACTTGACCAGACAGGAAGTCCTCATATGAATTATAACATTCCAAACCAAACATTTTACCTGGATGAAGTAAAGACAGGGTATTGGTTAAAAATATTCAATAAAAGGGTCTTTAGAAAATTACAACAGGTTAACACCTTGCTTGTTTAACTTCATTATACAAAATTATGCCTCAGTGACATTTAATATATAATCGGTCACTTTTTTGCATGTGCATGTATAAGATAATCATTGCATTTAGTTCACATATTTAACAGAGTTGCCTGTTGCTTAATGTCAAATGACATTTTTCACATACTATATTGAATTACAAATTATTATATATTTGATTTCTTATTTTTCTTAATGAGCAGATTGTATGAAAGTAATCGATAAAATCTGTAAAAATAACAAAGAAATTAATCACAGTACCAGAACTTGTCAATGGTATTTTGATCATTATTAGTTAGTACATGTACTAGATTTAACTGCAAAAAATCCTTTATCAGTAATACTATCAATTACTGTAATTGGTTACATTTAATTGGGTCCATTTAGGACTGGAATCATGCAAGGCTATATACTCATTCACATACCTCTTTTATTGTTTAAACTATAGGAAAAATTGATAGTTGATTTAATTCAAGTTCATTTATCCATAAGGGAGGCAACTCTGTTCAAGTTATAGACTTGAAAAAGGAAAATCTGTGTTTAGGGATCATCAGAATGAGATTAATAAATAGAGAATACAATATTTATATATCAATTGGTTATATGTGTATTCACATATAGTTGTTTCAAAATATAATGAGATTGCAATTTATAAGGTATAAAATTATCTTTCAAAACTTGATAATGATTTGATTAAAATGAAACTATTCAGTTTGAACTGTTTACATTTTCTATTTTTGATTAAAATAATGAAATGAACTAAATGATAAAGATTTTTTTTAAAATATTGAATATTAAAGTACAGATTTAGTAATCGCATTAACTTTAAGACTGTTTTTCTTTCATTTTTTTTTTACAAAATCCTTGAAAACTTCATCTTTTAATTTTTACAAAATGATAATCCAGTAAAATGGATGATAACTCCCATTTCTTACAAGATGATCTCTGAAATCAGTTCTTTCTTTTTTATTTACAGGCTTCCAAAGGCCACCTTACTGATGATCCTTGAAATAGAATAGTGCCTAATGCTAGTTATAATGTTTTAAATCATGAATGGGAGAGGAAATAATAACAAGATGGAAGAATTGTGATATAGCATGCTTATTATTATGAAACATTGTAATTGCAAAAAAATGTTGAAGGAACATAGTCATGACATTCGCAGCTTTTGTTTAAATATTTTTTTTATTATTATAATTTATTACTGATTGTTATATATTTATCATAAAATAAACAATAATTTAGTTGCGTATCAAAATGCAACATATACAGTTCTGAATGTGACCAAAGTGATTTCTGGTTCAATAATGTTGAAATGAAAGTTCATATGTCCCAATTATTGGACAAAGCACTGGTTTAAATTGATAAAGAGTCAGTGATAATTAGTTTCCAAGAGAAATTCTAGATTCAAGACAAGACTTATTGAAAAGAGCCCAACATTTCCCATGTTAATCATAATCTACCTTTTTATTCTATATGCACTACTGCAAAATATGTTATTTTTATGCAAGAATCATTTAGTCAAAGAAATGAAAAAACACCAAAGCATAAGTTATTTTTTCACCCAATATTGAGTATTCATATTCTTCACTTTACGGACATTTAATGATAGAATTTCAAAACCAGACTGAAGTCATGTCTGCAATCCGGCATCAAAGAACTTGATTTCCAAGTTTATTTTCCAATACAGTGTTTCATTGTTTGTAGACCAACATAGAGATAATGTTACATCATTAGTTGAATTTCCAATTTTTAGGACTTTCTTTTTAACCAATCATAATGTATTGATTGGTGTACTCTTGAAAATATTACCCAGCATGCATTAGATTATGATATGTCCATTAGTGTTCAAATCATTCTTGTAGTTACATGTTTACTGCCAATGATTGTTGTCTATATAATATATATTTATATAAATTGTGAGAACATGGAATGTTTGTTGTATATTTTTCTCATTTTTTTTTTTTAATTTTCATTGATTTCTTTTGTTGAATTTTGACTGAAAAATAATTGTTATTTTGGATGTTATGGTTACTGGGTAAAGTTTATATAGTTACGAAATGCAATTTTGCTATTTTTTCAGTCACAATATTTATACCTATTATTAAAATAAAACAGGATGTTCATCTTAATTGTGTCTTGAAAGTATTTTTTGCCAAGAATGTCAAACTTCTTCCAGAAAACCTTAATAATAGAGTTTCAAAAGATTCATTTTATTTATATACAATTTTGATTGATCACAAATAAATATCTTTATTAAGGAAGTTATATCAATTATTGTGGAATTAATTGGGGAAAAGATCCAAAGATCAGTAAAGAGGGTTATTAGTCCTGTAAAATTCATCAGCAAAGTAATGATGCTAATGATGTTATCTTATTGTCTAACCTATGACAAATCTAAACAATGCTGGACACAGGGACACAATACCAGCTATAGTGTTGTCATATTCTATTTGTATAAAGGTGTTATAGCACCAAATCATAATAGGTTACATCCTGGTTGCATACGATATTAGGTCGAAAAAAATATTCCCTTGAATTTGACAGTTGTAGGTAATTAATCCTACATTTCATTGCAGTTAAACATTTCCTGGTCATACACATATATCTTGGGTATTACAAAGCACTTTCCTTTTTTATTTGGGGGGTTTCTATAGAATGTTTTGGAAACTTGAGGTTACATGGTTACTAAAGCTTGTACACAGGATAAAAGAAAAGGAACATTGATTGCTTCCAGTGATGGTTATTTTCTTGTATGCAATGAAATGTTATGCAAAATGTTTTCTACTGGACAGGATAAAACTTGACTCATCCCCGGTATATCTTTATTTGAAAAGTGAAAATTTAACAAAGACTTATAATCAAAATGCATTTCTAGAGTTCACACAGCCCAGTAAAATTAGAATACACATGTATGTAGGCTCTGCTTAAATAAAAAATTTCCAACAAATCAGATTTGCCTTAATCAGCTGTCAATTTCCATACACAGAATAAAATCATCATTGAATAGATTATGTTTACGCATTTCTTTCCCACAAATATCTTTGAATAGTAAAATCATTTATCATCTAGTGCAAGAAAAGAGATTAAATTTTACAAAATTGAGTGCATACATTTTTATGGATATGGATTATTTTTAAAGCAATACACAGGTACCTAAATCAACATTCTACATTACAAAACTTTATCTAGGATTTTATATCATTACGTTTTTTTTTTAAATCTGAGCAAATTATTTCTACAGTTACATTGTTAAAAGTATATAGTTCTTTTCTAACAAACAAATATTTTAAGATACATAAAAACACAATCCTATGTTTACAAGCAAGAGGAGAACAAACAAAAAATAGCACAAAATAGTATTTAGTAAAATGCAGTTTACAAAATATGTTGGGTTGCAAGTTACAAGTTGTTCACTAATGGATTGTACAGGTCTATATCAAAATTAATATACTATACCAACATATCTGCTATTGACAGAGTTTGTTAATGTTTAGAGATTGTGTGCAGATGTTCTAATACAAGGATAAAAAGATGTGGTATGATTGTCAATCAGATAACTGCACCAGAGACCAAATAATGGTAATGTTAGCAACTATAGGTCACCTTCAACAATGAGCAACACCCATACCACATAGGAAGCAATTAAATACACTGAAATGCCAAATTAAAACAATGCAAACGAAAAAACTACAGGTCTGATTTACGTTAAAAAAAAATGGACAGTAGTGTAATCACACAATATAAGAACAAACTTTCAACTCAGTTATAAAGGTCTAAACTCAAAAGTTAATTACAAATCACAAAAATATTCACAAACACTAAAGACAAAAACTACATATCTGAGATTACTTGTTTTCCACCAGTAAAACTGGCTTTAGTGGTAAAAAACATGACATAATTTGGAAATGCTGGTACATCATATTGTTATATATAGTAATGAAAGATTATGTGTGATGGACATCACAACATCCCACCAATACATTAATCAAAATGCGTAGGCTTTTATTTCAACTTGGAATTATTTTTAATTATTGAATTTGCATTATTCTTGTGCTTGAAAATAAGACTTTCCATACAATGTATTTTGTATAGATAGTGTGCTACCTTCTTTGTAATACTAATAGGTAGTGTTGTGGGTTGCACAGAACATTAAATACAGAATAAACATGGAATTTATTAAAAATTTCATTCATTTCACAAGAAATAATACAAATTCCATAATTGAAAACAATTCCAAGTTGAAATAATAGCCTGTTATATCTAGAGTTCAAATACAGACAGAAGGTTTGGATCCATTAAAACGTTTAATCCCGCGGCAAATGTTTGCACCTGTCCTAAGTCAGGAATCTGATGTACAGTAGTTGTCGTTTGTTTATGTAATATATACGTGTTTCTCGTTTCTCGTTTTGTTTATATAGATTAGACCGTTGGTTTTCCCGTTTGAATGGTTTTACACTAGTAATTTTGGGGCCCTTTATAGCTTGTTGTTCGGTGTGAGCCAAGGCTGCGTGTTGAAGGCCGTACTTTAACCTATAATGGTTTACTTTTTAAATTGTTATTTGTATGGAGAGTTGTCTCATTGGCACACACACCACATCTTCCTATATCTATGGATAGGTGCCCATACCTTATGACAGTTATGAAGTCTAGAAAAGCTTTGAATTAATCAACAGTAAAAATCATTCAATTGACACAAACAAAAAATCTCAATTGACATATGAAAAGCAAAAAACGGAAACGGAAACTATACCTCGGTGTTCTAATTTCTTTGTAATAATCTATTGGTCAAGTTTTTTACTTGACTCTCATTCACACAATTAACGGAAACTATACCTCAGTGTTCTAATTTCTTTGTAATAATCTATTGATCAAGTTTTTTACTTGACTCTCATTCACACAATTAACGGAAACTATACCTCAGTGTTCTAATTTCTTTATAATAATCTATTGATCAAGTATTTTACTTGACTCTCATTCTCACAATTATGAGACTAATAATAAATTATATACAAAGCATTTCATGATGAGATTTCTATTAAAAACTATGTTGTGTTGATATGTGTGAATAGCTCCAGTGGTGGATCCAGCTATTTAAAAAAGGGGGGGTTCCAACTATAAGCTCCCATTCAAATGCATTGATCAGCCAACCCCCGGAACCCCAGAACCTGCCCCCCCCCCCTGGATCTGCCACTGAGCTCATTATCCAATATTTTTTTTAATGGAAAACCCATGAGAGTTTGAAATATTAATACTTTCAAAATATCTTTATATATATATATATATATAGAAATAAGAAGAAGTAGTATGAGTGCTGATGAGACAACTCTCTATCCAAGTCACAATTTGTAAACCATTATAATCCAAAGTACTGCCTTCAACAGGGAGCCTTGGCTATAAAGGTCCATACAAAATTACTAGTGTAAAACCATTCTTATAGGAAAACCAACAGTCTAATCTATAAAGAAAACAAGAAACTTTGAACGTCAGGTTCCTGACTTCGGACAGGTGCATACAAATTTCAGCAGGTTAATAAAGTTTGAATAGGCTCCAACCTTCACCCTTATCTGAAACAATAGGGTAACATCACAACATAGAAAGATATGTCTAACCTCATATTGCATAGGAAATCTAGTATGAAAGATAAAATTTAACTTAATTGTTCAAAAAAAAAAAAAAAAAAAAGTTAACATTCTGGACTCTACAGCTCCACTGAGAGGAAGAAAATTATTACCATCACAACAGTTTGCAATTGCATTTGTAATAACCTTGAGCATGTTATCAGTAATGAAAGTAGATGTCATTTGCTTATTATGGTCATTGGATTGCTGTCTGATTGATATTATAGCCCACATCTTTTTTATTCATATCTGGCATTTTGAGAAGCACTGTGTGTTGATCTATTTCCAATCATAAACTTTCACTAATGAACAGAACATATGATAGAATAATTGATCAAATTCACTGATGACGACATGAAAATTTGTTTATGAGATACATGTATCTGTTTTCTTGGTTTTAATGTGAAAGATGTTTATTTATAGGAGTTGCCTATGCAGGACAACCACCAAGTGTACAACCATATGCTGGTCAACCACCTGCAGGTATGCATATATTTTCTGTCAGTTTTTACCTTCACATACTAACAGGTGTAATACCACCAAATCATAGTATGTTACATACAGTTGCATACGGAAAAGGGTCGAAAAAAAATTCTCTTTGAGTTTGACAGTTGTAGATAATTAATTCTCATAGGCGGATCCAGGGGGGGCCCTGGGCCCCCCCTTTTGTGGGAAAAATTTGGTTGAATATATAGGGAATCACTGAAGCATGACTGGAGCGGACCCCCCCTTAGGTCAACCAGAGGGCCCCCCCTTATGAAAAGTTCTGGATCCGCCACTGATTCTACATTTCATTGCATTAGGAAATATCTGGGTCATTAACACATATATCTTGGGTGTTTCAAAGCAACATTATTGTTTTATTTAGTGTTTCTATAGAATATTTTAGAAACTTGAAGTTACATGATTTCTAAAAAAGGTGAAAATTTGATGTTTTTTTTTTATATGCAATGAAATGGTGTGTGAATTTTTTGTCTATAGTACTGGACAGGATAAAACTTGACTCATGCTAAGTATTTCTTATTTGAAATAAAGATAAATTCAGCACATTTTTTTGAAAGTTCAAATTTAACGAAGACTAATGAGGGGAAATCATTGGTTTTATCGTCCTTCCCTCCGCCTATATCACCCTGCTCTGCTGCTCTGTAATTCTCGTATCAAGACTTCTAAACGAGACCAGGCATTATCAGCGACGTCACAATGTGAGAGGAGAAGTTATCAGCGACGTCACAATGTGAGAGGAGACGTTATCAAGCTTGCTTTTGTCAAGCGTAAACCTGTCTTAGGGAGAAAGAAACGACCAGTAATAGAACGATAAAAAGATAATCGGGTTTTCTTCGTATAGATATCGTAAAATATCAGCCGCTCGACACAATGTGAAACTTTTTAGCTCGTTCGCTACGCTCACTCGCCAAAAAGGTTCACATTGTGGCTCGCAGCTGATATTTAGTGATGGAGTATTTATTAGTATTTTACCAGATTTTTTTTTACATTGATAATAGGGGGTTTTGCTGCTCCACCTGCTGGTGGAGGAGGATATTCACAGCAGCCTGGCGGAGGGGCTGGATATGGAGCACCACAGCCAGGAGGTTTACCCTATGGTGCCCCAGGTGGAGCACCACCACAAGCTCAGTCAGTACCATATGGTCAACCAGGTGGAACTCCAGCCTATGGTGCACCTGGTGCAGGACAACCTGCAAGTTATGTACAACCAGGGGTAAGTTTTTGTCTTTTCACTTGTTTGTCAAAAGAAGATACCGTATGTCTTAGAGTTTAAAAAATGGCAAACTTCAGGATAAATATGTAATAAGTAATATTTGATAAATATTTGAAATATAAAAATAGTGATATTAAAATGTTATAGTTTGGAATATCTTTATCATATTTTAAAACCATACAAAGCAAAAGCCCCACAAAAACCCCCAAGATATCTTATGATTTACAGTTATATGTAATTGGGTAGTTGTCAGCATCTCATTTATTCATACAAGAGCACCACAATCAATTTTATAATATATAGCTCAATTAGATTTCTTGCTAAAATGTAACTATTTTAGAGATGCTTTGGCTTTTTTTTTTTTTTTTTTTTTATTAATTTGAGCTTCCAAAAAAACAGCTACTGTAAATGGAAAGAAAATGCTGCTTTTTATTGCTTTAGCCAAATTTTGCTTTGATAATAATTCCAAACTTCTAATCTAATAATTTATATCTATCTATATATAGCACCTTTGTTATTACCAAGAAAAATATAAAATTTTATAGAATCAATATAATTTAGATGTCTTATTATTGCACCATATATTTTACAGGCACCAGGTGGCCCTAATGTTGGCATGGCAACCACCGGAATGGCAAATTTAAATGTGCAGGCTAACATGGTAGAAAGGTCAAGGCCAACCATTGTACCTGCTAAACCTTTCAATGCTGAACAAGATGCACAGATACTAAGAAAAGCTATGAAGGGATTAGGTTGGTACATTCCAGTAGTTAATTATGTTGATCTAATTGTGGTAAAAAATTGTAAAAAAAAAAAATCATACAAATTAGAAAATTATATTACATATTATGTATGTATCTCCCTCATGCAAAGCTCTGATTCCTTTCACGGATTTGGCTATACTTTTTGGACCTTTTGGATTATAGCTCTTCCTCTTTTATATAAGCTTTGGATTTCAAATATTTTGGCCACGAGCATCACTGAAGAGACATGTATTGTCGAAATGCACATCTGGTGCAGGAAAATTGGTACCGTAAATGTTATTATGATAGCATTTCTCAGGTCACCAGTATCTTTGTTTAATAATTGTTTTTTCCCCAACTTAACAAAATTATGAATATTTGTTGTAGGCACTGATGAAAGAGCCATTGTGGATGTTATAAGTCGTAGATCTAACAAGCAAAGACAAGAAATACTGGTTATGTTCAAGACTTTGTTTGGAAAGGTACATAATCAAATCACTGTGTAATGGTATAATGCACTCAAAACATGATCTTTGCAGTTTCCATTCAAAATCATTGTCTGTCTTTATTTGGAAACAACCAGATGAAAACAAAGTTAGCCTTGGAGAAAATGGTTTATTTTTTAGTTATAATTTGCTTTTTAAAAGCCTTCAGTAACTGTTTAAGTACTTGAAGATCAGTACTATGTGTGTATATGTTAGTTCTTTTTTTGTGCTTGTGCCAATCAGATAAGTCTAGCTGTTTCCAACTGATGTTTACAGTTTGTTCTGATGTTCTGCTGTTACACCACATTTGAGTTAGGTATTGCTCATTGTTGAAGGCAATACATTGACCATAAGTTGCTTTCATTAATATCATTTGGACTAGTTATCATACAAGATCGGTATAGGGTTTGTATATTTATCCATTGACTTGTAAATTATGAGACATTAAAACACCACTTGTTAATTGGAGTTCTAGCTCAGATTCAAATTGCATTCTTGTAATATCTTCAGTTCTTTTCTAGGTTTTTTTACGTCTTGGATAGAAAAAAGAAAAAAGAATGTGGTAAATGATGGATAATATTTGAAGTTTCATATCAACATTTTGGTAATCAACTGTTTTAACTCACTTACCTGCTACGTTTTGATTTATTTACATATTATAAAAAAAAAATTAAAACTTACTTTCAGGATCTAATTCATGATTTGAAATCTGAGTTAAGTGGAGATTTGGAGGAGTTGATACTTGCCATGTTTAAACCAACCACTTTCTATGATGCTTATTCTATTCACAAAGCTATGGAAGTAAGTAAATATTTATTTATACATTTCTACTTTACCTTTAATGATAATGATAATGAGTTTTATGTTTAAGTTCTTATACCGCATGTTAAAATTTTTGAAGTTCATTAAGCCTTCTGTAAATAACTAAAAAAGATATGGATATCTCTGCCATGACACTGGTATGATTTATAGCATGTATATCTAAAATTCCTGTTGACACAATATAAAAATGAATTAAAAACTAAGAGGAGAATTTGGCTATTCCTATAAGGTTACTATTGGTCACATATAGCTCCTAATGGGATACAAAAAGTATTCAGAATGCAAATTCCCCCCTACCTTAAAGTGTAAAATTTTGAAAAAAATAATCTGATTATCGAAAAACTGAATAAATTTTTTTAAATGGTTGCTCCCTTACATTGTTCATAATGTATTGAAAAAATTGTACGTAATAAGTTGAAGGGTAAGTTAATGCAAATAAAAATGTATACAATACATTATTCTAATTGTAATATAGGGGTATAGTGGTTTAGGAGTTTTTATCCTATCCGATCCAATCTTATTGAGTCTTATTATAATTTATGCAAAGTTTTAAAGACATTTTCAAGATAGAGTGGTTATATGAAATGGGGAAACTGTGATGTTTTAAAAGGAAATGTTATTTTTGGTAATATATCCACTGTTGAATAACTGTTGCTTAAAAACCTTTTACTGTCATTGAATTACTCAAAAATAATTAAAAGTATGACATAAGTTAAAGGGATATATAAGATTAAAAGAAGGACGAAAGATACCAAAGGGACAGTCAAACTCATAAATTTAAAACAAACTGACAACGCCATGGCTAAAAGTGAAAAAGACAAACAAACAACAGCACACATGACACATCATAGAAAACTAAAGAATAAACAACACGAACCCCACATGTTAAATGTTCACATGACTTTTATCATTTCTTCATGGAGAGTCTGAGACATTGTTGGTTTTTACCAACTGCAAAACCTGTGTGTGTACACTGTAATTTTAGAATTTTTGCAGGCATAAATCATCTACATTTATTATTGATATTTTTAAAGAATGAACAAAAATGTGAACTCAATTATTGCGATTTTATTAAAAGCTATTTGTATCAGATATCAAAAGACCTGTTTGTATTATTGCAACACTTAAGGAGTGGCATTATTTGTATTATTGCGACACTTAAGGAGTGGCATTATTTGCATATAAATAAACCAAAATAACATATGAATTTTCAGTGTTTTATGTCTTCAAATAATGCTTTGAACTTAATTTTACAATTGTATAATTCAATCTTGATTATTTTTTCAACAGGGTGTTGGAACAAAAGAATCTGTCCTGATTGAAATCCTGTTAACAAGACCTAACACAGATATCAAAGAAATTGTTGTTTGCTACCAAAAAAGTAAGGAACTTTTAAATAAGTGAAGTGGCAAATTCTCAGGCAATATGTTAATTGTTCACTTGATGAAGTGGCAATTTCTCAGGCAATATGTTAATTGTTCACTTTATAAATATAATAGTTGGTGTTGGTAATTGATTTGGTAGTATCAGTTTGATATTATGATAAAGAAAAAAGATTAAGCAAATCTATCAGTGATGGACATTACATCATAACATGTATAATATGAGTTGTATGTATACCCAGCGCTTTCTTGATGTTTCTTGTCTTGAAGGTTGTCATAAATTATAGCGTTACATGTAAGACATAGATGTTTTTGATAAACAATGTACATTTTACATGTGTAGTAAGATAGATTCTACCAAATTACGCCAAAATTTTATTCTCAATTAAAAATGGAAGAAAAATAATTCCATTATTAGTATATGATATTATTAATTTGATTTCGTCATAAAAACAAAATGAAAATTTATATTCATCTTCAATCAAGAAAAATGTCTTTGTAATCTAGTATTGCAGTCAATTTGCAGAAGATGTAAGTTGTTGAGTCTTGGGAATCTTGTTATTTACTTTACTGATATGACTTATAATAAACATGTATCAGCCAACTCAGATTTTATTTCCCAAATGTAAAAAGAGTTTTTTAAACATACATTGTACATGTATTTATGTATTTATTTATATTTCATAGTTGCTTAATGCATGCATATTTCATCTAGATATTCTGATTTTCAGTGACTTACTAATTGTTTATTATACAGATTATGGTAGAAGTTTGGAGAAGGACATTATGGATGAAACCAGTGGTCATTTTAAGCGTCTATTAGTGTCAGCTTGCCAGGTATTTAGAAAGACAGGGTTTTTGTTTAGATAAGGAGCTGCATTGGTAACAATTTAATGCATCTTTGGAACAAACCTTAAACTTACTATTTTGATATGTGAATATTTTTGAAAAAGAGTTTTAAATTAAAGATACAAAGAGAAATTAATGATCAGGTCAAGGTCTTTCTGAGAAAGCTGAACTCTTAATGTTTAGGTATGTTATATATTCACAGGGAAACAGAACAGAACTTAGCCCAGAACAGTTACAGAAGGCTGCTACACAGGGTGTTGAATCAGTAATTGATAGAAACCTTGCAAGAGAGGATGCTCAAAAACTATACCAAGCTGGTGCAAAGAAAATAGGAACAGATGAGTCTGCCTTCCTACAGGTTATGGCTGTCCGACATTACTATCAACTTAGAGCCACATTCGAGGAGTACCATAGGGTAGTTATATTTTTAATCCTTTTCTCATTTTTGACTGGAAGCGTTCATTGAAATACAGTAAAATTCAGGAGCTCTTTTCACAAGGAATAGTATGATTAAAATTAATCCTAAGTAAACTGAAATGTTCATACTGGTAAGATTTCTGTTAAATGAGTATTTCCTAGAAATTTGCTTAGAATCTTTTTTATATAGTGCCATTTTGGTGGTTTTCAAAACAGTGAAACACTGACAGTAGCAGTTGAATTCATTCAATCCAAAGATATCTTCCATCAATTTTGATAGAAGCAATCCAATGACATATAATGGGAGTTATTGCCATATTCATACATAAATGTTTTAATTAATATGCAAATATTTCTTTTACAGTTGGCTGGAAAAGATATCTTATCAGCAGTTAAAGGTGAAATGTCAGGTGATTTAGAGGACGGATTCAAAGCTTTAGGTATGTATCAATTTATATTAGTACACTATGCATGATTTGAAGAATTCAACATTTTCAATAGATATGAATGGGGCAGCAACCTAACAAAAAAGATATAATAGTCAATGTATGGTTGTTTAATTTGCAATCTTACCACATCTTCTTGTTTTCATATTCAATAACAGAAATAAAATGGAGAATGGAAATATGCCAAAGAGACAACAACCCGACCAAAGAACAGAATAACAACAATTTTTTTATACTGTGGATTCATTAATATTAGTTGGATACCAATTTTTGTGGATTTAGTGGGTACAGGGAAACCATGAATTTAAATTATCAAACGAATTGCAAATGTTCTAAAGGGATGTATGCAGATTTGGTCAAAACCACAAAATTAAATATCCACGAATATGAAAGTTTCCCTCAAACCACAAAAAATTGGTACCAACAAAAACAAATGAATCCACAGTAGCTTATATAATGTATTTAATTTATTACAAATTTGTAAAACAAATCTTCAATATATTTGAATTTTCCAACACTTTCTTTTTATAATTGCTGAAAACTGTTTTATCTCAATATATAGATTTTTACAACTTATATTGCAGTTACCTGTACTAAGAATAGACCACAATACTTTCTTATTATAATTGATGAACACTGTTTTGTCTCAATATATAGATTTATACTCCTATTGCAGTTACCTGTGCTAAGAATAGACCACAATACTTTGCTGAGAGACTACACAAAGCAATGGCTGGATTTGGAACAAAGGATTCTACACTTATCAGAGTCATTGTTTCAAGATCTGAGGTAAAAATTGAGAGTTATTGCATTGAAAGGTTGCTATTTGTTTAGTTTCCAGCTTTAAGCTTCCCATGGCAGTGTGAAGCTATTTGTGTAAGTTGATATATATACATGCCAATTTGAAATGAGGGTTGGAGTTGGCATGTCAGTAACTGCTAGAAGTCCTTTGCTTATTTGCATTATCATTGTCATTTTGCTTAGTTTTTAATTCTGTTACATATTCTAATAGTGAACTCAGACTTCTATTAAAGTGAGTTTGATTGTGTGTATTGCTGTGTGTTTGTTTATTCTCCACTGGCCTGAGGTTTAAGGGGAGGGTTTAGATCTCACAAAACATGTTTAACCCTTCTGCATTTTTGCACTGGTCCCAAGTCAGAAACCGGGCCAATGTTAGACTGTATGTTTTTTTAATTATGGTTCATTTATGTGCTACAGAGTTAAGTGTGACATCCATTTTCTGTAAGCTGTTTAGGGGCCAGCTGATGCCCGTCTCCAGGTGCCCAATTTTCTAGCTGTGTTGAAGACCCATTGCTGGCCTTGGGCTGTGTTCTGCTCTTTGGTTGCATCATAATCTCATTGACACATTCCCTGTTTCCATTTTCAATTTTAACAGTTAGTTCTGATTGGTCTGGGTAAGATTCTATTGGCTTGAACAAATTATAAAATTTGGAACGAGTCAGGAAGGAGAAGTTTAGGAGAAGGAATTATATACTGATGTTCTGATAGTGTATGGGTATTTGAGACCGGATCAATGAATATGTTGCTATAGAATTACATATAAACGGCCAAGCACTGATTCTCAAAACGTTTTTGAATGAAGATGTTCCTAACAGACTTCTAAACTTTAATATAAAAAAGAAGAAGTGGTATGATTGCCAATAAAAGAACTCTCCACGAGAGACTAAATGACACAGAAATTAATAACTATAGGTCACTGTACAGCCTTCAACAATAAGCATAGCCCATACCACAAAGTCAGCTATAAAAGGATTGAAATCACAAATGTTGAACAATTCAATCAAGAATTGAGACCTATTACACATGTTCATTGTAAGAACTTTAAAAAAGATTTGCCAAGTTACAGTAGTGATTGAAGTTTTATGGGTCACTGAACATGGAAATGTGAAACTGCAAGCTGTTGATGTTGTCTGATACACACTTTTGTTGTTTTACAGATTGATTTACAAGACATTAAGGATGAGTACAGGAACATGTACCAAAAATCTCTTCATGATGCTGTGAGCTCTGAGACAAGTGGGGACTACAAGAAGCTACTTCTTGGTATTACTGGCCCTTAATTTATGACAGAACAAAGACATTGTTGTTTATTATACACCTAAAACCATGTTGTTTATTAACTTTTTACAAATGTTATATTATAATCTATAAGTAAAGCTTTTGTAACTTGGGAGCCAGAATTTATACATTTCTATTGTGTATTATTTTTTTTTTACTTTTAGAAGTAAACTGTGATTTAGTTATCTTGTTCCTATATATATATATATAATTAAATTCTGTCCATAGTTTTTCATGAAAAAAGTCTTGCATTAGGATTTTTTGTAGCATGATAGTCAGTATGCATATACAATATCTTATTTGTTTAATTTAAAATTGTGTTAGAAAATTAGTATCATTCTTTATTTGGCAAACATGGTATTAGAGGTAATTCTTAAATGCATGTTTTTACACACCAGTCTTATTTCTTAAATAAATATATATCAGTAGTTAAATATTTTATTAAAGTCACTTACAAATTACACATATAAAGAGTAAGGCTTTACAGATTAAAAGAAAAGATATATGGCAAAATGTTGTAATAATAACAAAGTATAAAGACATTTAAATATTGTCTGGAACTTTTTTCAGCATTTTTTTTTTACGAAAATCTTGTAATATGTGATGGTGTTTTTTTATCTTTCAATTTTTTTTTTATCAATTTACTTAAATATGGTAAAAAATAGGGTTTCGTATCTGGTTGCAAACCTGGATATTGATATGAACTTTTTTTGTTTGCAGAAATGTTGCTTCATCTTTGCTTAAATAGGGATTGAAATTAAAATTAGACAATCAATTTGATTTGCAATTCACAATTTACATTGGTTAATGATACATTTTCTAGCAAATTGAGAATATTCAACAAAAATAGGTTGAACCTAATGTTTTTTTTTTGTAATGACAACCATTTTCATCTGTTTGTTAATAATTATAACTTATTCTGTTACTTAGTGTTTTTTTCAATAACATTTCAGAAATTTATAAACGCTGTAAATCATTGTAAAAAAAAAAGAAAAAATATGTCTGAATCAGTACTAAAATAAAACGGAGTGGCTATTTGTCCGGCTAGCCGGACGAATATTGCCAGGGCTATTTGTCCGGCCATTGTAATGCGCATGTCATATAATGTGCGTTCGAAAGTGCGTGTAACATTATCTTCAGTAGCACCAAGGGGGCGCGTGTAATCTGATCACTGATTTTGATTTTTAGATCATGGCTGAAATATCTGTGATAAATTTTGCAGTTTTCGGAATTTGACAATGGAACACGATATTATGAACTTCCAAGAATGATATAAATCGTATGAAAGGGACTCTAAAAAATTGAAATCACAATGAAAATGGGAAATAAAAGATAATTATACAATTGATCGGAGAATCAGTTTTTATTAAATTATTCGATTCGCTACAGCTGTGTACAGGTGGAAAAGATGTTCATAGCAAGTGTAGTTGAAAAAGGCCTTTACAATTTAGCTTAGTTATAATCCAAAAATGAGTCTTGCAAGACAAGAAAAGAAAAGAGAAATTTGGGAAAAGGAGCACACTGTGACACCCGACCCCCTCACGTAAATAAAATAAAAAAAACAGTGGAATGGATAACGTTATGTCAAGGGGTCTATATAATTCTCTTTGACAGCTACATACATAATAATTGTGTATCTTTTTCAGCTAGACAAAATCCTTTACGTTAACTTAAAATGCACGAGTCAAACACTACCCAAGTTTGTTTTACAAGTAAATTATTCTCTCTTCTTATATAAAAATATGGGATATATATGATTTTATTCTAATTATTCGTTATCAACATTGGACTATATACTAGTATGAAGAAAACAACAATTTCAATTACCAGTAACAAGATTAGGCCCTAACACTAAAGATGTCAAACATGTGCTACCCCCTGGTGATGCTGAAGATAATATTACTCGCAGACACAAATATTATAGTGACATGCGCATTGTATTGGCCGGACAAATAGTCCTGGTACTATTCGTCCGGCTAGCCGGACAAATAGCAACTGCCAAAATAAAATGTTACCCCTTTGAAGTGGAGTGTCAAAAAGTTCATCAGAAATCATGTGTAATAATATTCATGTCTTTACATCAGACACCTTCATAAAGTTCATTTAAAAAAAGGTAACAGTTTTTTTTAATATAAATCAGACTTATTTGTAATCCATTCACCTCAAATAATATAAGGATTATAATAATGCTATTAAACAATTTAGATGTTTATAAAAAATTGTTAACTTTTCTCTTTTATCAATATTAATAGTTAGTGTAAAGTTTTGAACTTGATATTTTTATTTATATTAGAATCTATTTATTTTTCAAACAGATATCAATTTATTTAGTAAATTTTTCTCTTCAAAATTGTTTCAAATAAATTAAAAGTTTTGTAAGCAATAATATAAGTAAAATGTTTACTAAATGTATTTTATTTAATAGCAGATGAACACAGCATTTTCAATAAATATTTTATGTCTGAAGTGCTGTTAATGTTTTGTGACATTTTGATGCAATACAAACTTAGGTTCAAAACTGCCATTATTAGATAGATGAAATAGAAATGGGTAAAACTGTTAGCAAAATTAACTTTGAGCATAATGGTTGTCATATGGGTTTAATATTTGTGTAATTCTTATATAGCTATGCATATTGTTTATGATTTTCCTTATAAAATTAAATCTAGTATATCTTGTTTTTTCTTGTTGAATTACATATGACAGTTGCCACATGTGTCAAATATTAGTGTTATGATGACCATAGATATGTTCCAGTTATTTGACCTAGATTTGACACATGCCACATCTGTCAAGTATAAGTGTTATGGTGAAAATAGATATGGTCCAGTTGATGACCTAGACTTGACAGTTGCCACATGTGTCAAATATTAGTGTTATGATGACCATAGATATGTTCCAGTTGATGACCTAGATTTGATAGGTGCCACATGTGTCAAATATTAGTTTTATGATGACCATAGATATGTTCCAGTTGATGACCTAGATTTGACAGGTGCCACATGTGTCAAATATTAGTGTTATGATGACCATAGATATGTTCGTTATTTGACCTAGATTTTACAGGTGCCACATGTGTCAAATATTAGTGTTACAGTGACAATAGATATGTTCCAGTTGTTTGACCTAGATTTGACAGGTGCCACATGTGTCTAGTTTTAGTGTCATGATGACCATACATATGTTCCAGTTGTTTGACCTAGATTTGACAGGTGCCACATGTGTCTAGTTTTAGTGTCATGATGACCATATATATGTTCCAGATGTTTGACCTAGATTTGACAGGTGCCACATGTGTCTTACATTAGTGTTATGATGACCATAGATATGTCCCAGTTGTTTGACCTAGACTTGACAGTTTTCACATGTGTCAAGTATTAGTGTTATGATGACCACAGATATGTTCCAGTTGTTGTAATCACAATACTGTTATCTTTCCCTTGATCATACCATCAATAACTGAATCAGAGTTTTCCCAGTATTTGTACTTACCATAAACAACTTGAAGGGTGCACGATTTGTTTATCTTCTGGAGTAGCAGAGACCCTATGGTTTCTGGTTATTTTTCATGTTGCATAGTATTTAGTGTTCTTGGTTGTGTTTTGGACACTGTTGTTTATGTTTTGTTTGTATGCCATGGCATTGTCAGTGTGTCTATGAGTTAATATATATCCTTTTTGGTATCTTCCACCTATCTTCTATCGGTATTTGACAAATACTGTAACTTCAGAACTTTTTGTGATGTTTTAAATATTGTTTTACAAAGATCAACCCCATTTGTTATACTGCATGTCAGATTCTGTACACATTATTTGTATAAAACATTTCGTGAAGACACATTAAATAAGTTTTGAATCTATGCAGGTTATAGTTTTTGAATTTACATCAACTGCCAAATCCGTTGGATATTTTGATAAATGACACAAGAGTACAATTTTATTTTAATAAATTTCTTTTTTATAATATATTCCCTCCCTTTTAAAATAGAATGCTAAATGATATACAATAAACAAATGCATTCCTAGGATACATAAAAGAACAAAAGCAACTATGTAAAAACACAATAGACAAGAAGTTAAAAGTAGGAACAAACAAACAAAAAATGTATTATCTAAAAATATATCTGAACTCTGGACTACTGAATATTTGATAAATTATAAAATGAAATAAAACTGAAAAACACCTCCATTTACGATGATTTAGCATCTGAAACAGAAAATCAGGAACATGGATCTAAATGTTAATCTAATATCAAACAGCAAACAATAAACTTGCGGAGAAAATGGTATACTGCAAATATGAGGAGCATAAATTTGTACACCATATCCTGATTTCGACAATCAATGTCTCTTCAAGGATGTTAGGGATCGAATGGTATTTGGAAGGCCAAATAATTACATATATTTAGGATAGACTCTTGAATTTTAAAGAGTCGAAGTAGTATGAAAGGATCATTTCAACCAGTAGGAAAATATGATACAAACCAAAACGGAAAAATATAAACAAGTCTTAATTGAAAACAACTTTCATACCTATCATTGCGTTGGATAAAAACGCAATTTACATAAGTGTGCATGTAAAACAGGTTTCTCGTTAAAAAACGCAATTTTCATAAGTGTGCATGTAAAACACTTTTCTCGTTAGAGGGGTCTAAATTAAACACAACAACATTTTCCAAAAGACAAAAAGATAAGTATATTTTAACAAAACGCATTATATATATATAAGTCTGAAAATTAAACCAAACAGTGTCAGAGTTAGATTTTTTATGCTGACAAATTTGTTTTTTCCGTCCCTCAGCAGGATTCGAACACCTTCGATATACTAAAGCACCAATCGCTTAGCCTCATGTCCATCGCTCAAGACCACTCAACCACACCCGCTACATAAATATATATATTCAATAGTCGTAGTGTTACCTTGTCCAGTAGGGCGAATCTAGAGATACACATAAGACATATATTTACAACATATAGGACACAACTTACAGTATTTACAATGATCTTTTCAAAAATATACATTTACAACATATAGGACACAACTTACAGTATTTACAATGATCTTTTCAAAAATATACATTTACAACATATAGGACACAACTTACAGTATTTACAATGATCTTTTCAAAAATGTAAATAATTTAATTTAAACGTTGTCTCTTAACTCTTTAACTTCATGCAGCGTTCCGAAAAACAAAACAATTTTACTTCATTTTAGGTTCTTGAGGGTGTCAGTGTGGTCGCACCTTTTTTCAGAATACTTGACTGACCACCAGATGTCGGAGTCGTTTGGTTAGATCGGAAAAATCTGCACACCACAAGACGGCGTACTTCTTTGATTCGGAAAATATAGATGAAGGGGTCTACCAAAGGGTTGATCAAAAGCAAATTGTTAGTGGCTCTAACTACATCTCCATTGTGAGTACCAGTAATGTTAGAGTACATACCATACAGAGTTCTTGGTAATACTGAGCATGCGGTTACAAGGATGATACAAGTTAGGGTAATCGTATTGTAGCGCATTCGCAGTTCTGTTGCCTTTCGCTGATAAATTTGCAATTCACTCAAGCTTTCGAGTCCATGGACCTGTGTCTGATTCCGAATAATTCTGAAAATTACAGTGATGTAACAGCATGCAATCACAGTTACGCATAAAGCACTCATGACATCTACATACAACAGAAATCGTTTCTGAGTGTTATATTTTGGTGAACATGGAAATTCTTCTCGTTGAGCATTGTTGACGAATTCCCAAACGCATCGAAATAAGTAGTAAACATGAGAAAACAGAAATGCTAGTCCTATTGCAACATCATTTGTCAAAACCGTCAAAATTCGTTTTTTGACTGTAAATGTCGCATTTAACCTGTGTAGGCACATGATAAGAATCATTAGGAGAGAAGATAGTATCGCTGCTGGAACAATATGAGTCATGACTAGACACTGGTCTTGGTGAATCCCACCAGTATTCATATCTTTTATATTCATCAAAATGGTAAACCACCCATACTCAATCATGAAACATGCATCACTAATAATGAGAAAAAAAGCATATCGAAATAATCGAATTTTCGCTAGTTTTTTTGTTCTAGCTAAAGCAACTGCTGCAAACACATGAACTCCAAATAATGCAATGCATATTCCCAGAATAAAAACCCACTTCATCTCGAATAATGTTAAAACAAGTTATCAGCATAAGGATTAATTATTAACTGCGTATTGTCTTCACAAAAAATTGTAACTAATTGTTAACTGCGAGTGCCTGCGTCACCTATATGGCGTCAATAACACATTCATTGTTGTCTTCACAAAAAATTGTAACTAATTTATTATGCATACTTTAGCGAAAAAAAAAACCACATTCCCCAGTTATATATAAGTATAATGTCCTCGTTTTTTACTTTGCAAACAAGATAATGACACTGCTGTATGTTATTTTAGACTCCCGATTTTCTGTAGTTTTGTTGAAATGAAACAAATTAAAAAAAGATGTACGAATTTCATTGGTTAACGTAATAACCATATGACCAATGTATGATCAGAGCACATTAGACCAAAACGGTGCTATCACGAATTGGCTGACAAATTTATTTTTTCCCACCTTAGGTTGGCCTTTTGTGTACCCAGGTGAAGGAAGTCAACTTAGGAGCGCTGTGATTGGATGTAAGGGTACGATATATTTTTTTATTTATCTATGAATAACTGCAGTATGTATATTTACAATATAAATTTTGAAATCTATTGAAATAGTTTCTACAGAATTATTCGAAAAGGCTTCCAAAATTTCATAAATTTGGTGCAAAATGACGGTGGGCATGGATAACACAAACAAGCTCCGTTGAAAACTGGTCATGATACTATTTGGCTTTAATATTGGAAATAGAATAATAAAGTACTAACACTACACATAACTGTTTTATCCAGGTTTTTATTATAAAAAGTAGTAAATTTAGAAAATGTTAGTATTGTCGCCTGTGGCAATATAAATAGTACCGTTTTAAAACCGTTTTCCCTATAACATCATACGAATATAATAGCTTCACCTGACGGGAAAAAGTAAATTAATCAGAGAGAGCGTGTCAATTTAATCAAGTAGATCTGTATATAGTATCCTTTGTATAATGAATTTGATAATAAACTTTTTTATGTTACATATTTTAACTCAGAACGGAGCCTACTTTCTGTTAGGCTTGATTTTGTAATATCATACCGCTAATAATAATGAAACTAAAATGAATATAAGTATTCGATTACATTAATAACAATAATTATCCGTCTGAAAAAGTATATAGACATGTTGTTTTCTCTACAAAAACAAAGGCTCACGTAAATTTTTGAAATTTTCAAAGCACTTAATACCTTTTTGTACCACGTGACATAAAACTAAAATTTTGCTTACAGTACCTATGTTATTGTCACTTCTCTAGTTTAAACATATTTTATTTGCTGAATTAAAACAAAATGAATTATACACAAGTAAATCATACTAAGGAAGTCTTAATTCTCCATAAAATCACTTCTCTGCCCCATTAAAAAGATATTCATTTATAAAATACTTCTGCACCTTTAAAAATGTAAATTCATTTCATTGAATGATTACGAAAATTAATTTCTTTATCGGAGCTTTTTTTTTCTGACAGGGTATTTGTATTAAAATCATGACGTTATCAAATTAATGAAAATAGACGGAATGCAGTAATTAAAGGCCAATATAATATGCCTAAACTAGTTTTACTTATTTGTTATATAAGATTCAAATTGTTGATCATTGTTTATTAAAGCTTTTTCAAACAATATTGTAATTTAAATATATTTTTTGTCCAATAATGTGTAACATGAACGAATCAATGTGCAGAGTTTGAAAGATAATAAATGGTAGTATTTTCGATAGTTTTAGTTTTAGTTTGGTTAGAAAAGTCCTCATTCAAATTTAAATAATCAGTAAAAATTTGTCAGAATAAAGTTTTAAAACCATTCCTAGGTATATATATTGCGGTGATGTTAGGAACATGACAACTGTGTTATGGATGTTTGAATAACGAGTTTAATTTCATTTTTAATTACATAAAAAATCTATTAACTATTTCGTCTTTAAGTATAATCTTCTAGTATATTCAGTATCCTTCTAGTAGACATCTTTTAACATTCCAGTTTCTCTTGACAGATTGATTGATTGTTTGATTAATAACTTGTTGGTGTTTAAAAGCCATGTATTGACTGGCAAGTGGCAAGTAATACAGTTGATTAACTACTAAGATCACTTGACCACAACGACCCCCTATCATTGGAATTCTGAATTGTACTCGAATTTGATAAGTGTTAACAACACCATGACAAACAGACAAACAATATGTCACAAACCACTACACAGAAACCTCAAGAATAAGTAGCATACTCTAACAAAACTGGATGTGAAAGGTGATGCTTCGGAATGGTAAGTATATATTGCTTCTGTAGCAAAGCATATCAAAACATATTTATGAGTTATACCAGGTGAGTGTGCATCATAAAAACGCATATGTGTGAGTGTCTCCTCTATAACATTAAAGAATATCAATGCTAAAGCCAAAAGCACAAGAAAATTAAAAATAGTGAAAATTTGAAAAGAAAACAAGCTTTTCAGAACAAAAAAATAAATTCCAATTTATCTTTAAGTTTAAAATGGGGAATACTAGTGTAAAAGGTTATGGTCTCAATTGTGTTGGTTATTCAAAGCAGCCATTTCACAAACGTCTCAATGGCCATACCAGTGACATATCTAAGAAGCGACCTCACCAAGTTAGCTAACATTTAATACAGTCGGATCATAAACTTTATGACTTAAACCGCATGAAATTACTTTTTGAATGAACAAAACTCCTCCAGAAATGATGCCCAGCGAGAGGTTAATTAAGTAAAACTCCTGGAGAAAAAAAACCCCAATTTTACCTACCAAGAAAAATGCATCACCACTATCATCAAATCTATGAAAAGTATAAATTGGTGAACATTAACATATATGGAGGCCATTATTTTTCAATATAAATAGGATTGGATATCATTGTTGAAATATAAATAGGATTGGATATCATTGTTGAAGAGAAAAAAATGAAATTAAAAAACATTCTATAAACTTTGTTTGTATTCAATATCTAGATCACGCAAGAAATTTAAAGAGAGACAGAAAAAGATATTTAAACTTATTAGCTGAAAACAAAATGAAACTCCATTGTCATAAACCGAAAAACTACTAAACAAAGTACAAAAGTCAATTAAACACATCACATGCCCTAAATAAATAGGTAACACAATCCCCTTCTAAATTAAACCAGGTTGATCTCACGAGATCCGAAAGGGAAAGATTCGTTCCTTCACACATGTCATCCGTTGTGTTGAAGAACTCTTATAAAATATGGTAACATGCTATATTAAGTGATGAGGCATCATGTAATTGCGGATTAAGAATTGAATCTGGTCAAACCTTTATATAACAACATTCATAATCTATCTGTTATGTGGATGCTCTTAATCAGATCTGATTCTTAGCCGATTTAGTGAAATTTTGACATTGTTCACGAACAAGTATACACAAGACTGTTAAAAGCATAAGAAATACACCAATTGAAAGAATGAAAATGTTCAAAGAATATCATTGAACACAAAGGCAACAGAAACACGAAGCTCTTTTAAACAAATTTGTATAAGTACTCTGGAAAGGGTAAATAAATCAAGCGTCATGTTGATCATTTCAAAAAACCAAAATGATAATTTAATACGGTGATATTACATTCTACAAAAAAACAACAATTTAGACGTATCTGTCGTCAATAACATCAATTTCATGACAATGACGTTTCATTTTGTTTTCAGCTAACAAGTTTGAATATATTTTTCCGTCTCTCTTTAAATTTCTTGCGTGAACTAGATATTGAATACAAACGAAGTTTATAGAATGTTTTTCAATTTCATTTTTTTCTCTCAATAAATATTAAAAAAAGCTTTTTTCTTATATTTTGTCTCTTTGATTCGTATCCTATTTCAATTTTCGATTTTATATTCTATCGTTAAATCGAACAAAATGATGTTATGGTTAACATTTCGGAAAAGATGATTTATAAGAATAAAGATATGTACATGTTGACTAAAATTTCTGCTGGTGCATGCAAAGAAGGAACATTTTATTTTATTACCTAAGTGAATTTCTGAGATTTGAACAATCTTTGGTTGATTTCAAGTCTCATGTATATTATCTATGCATAATAATGACGGTTGTAGATAGTTTCCCCGAATTGTTATCTATGGTTGTATTGTGAAGTTGTATGTTGTTATTTTTAAACATCTTCCAAGAAGCATATTTTTGTATACTACAAAATGAAATGAAAACTGAAATGCCGTTGATTGCCTCTTTATTATCATCAAGTATAAATACAACACACATGATACAGCTTTCACTATTTACAAAGATATCTTTTAAAATATCGAACTTGTCAATCGTATTTTCCCACTTATATTCTTTAACATTAGTCCAAATTCGTTACAAAATCGCAGAAAGATTGATATGTTCCTTTCATTTTATGTGAAAAATGTTGGTGCTGTCTTATAGTTTAGGAACATTCGAATTACCACCAAATGTTAAAGATTGTTTGGATGTGTTATTGTGGTCGCAGGAGCCGTTTGGTTGATTCTGAAACATCTACATATCACTTGACGGCGTACTTCTTTGATTCTGAAAATATAGATGAAGGGGTCTACCAAAGGGTTGATCAAATACAGATTGTTAAGGACTCTGACGATATCTCCATTGTGAGTACCAGTAATGTTACTGTACAGACCATACAGAGTTCTTGGTAATACTGAACATGCTGTAACAAGGATGATACAACTTAAGGTAATAATATTGTAGCGCATTCGCAATTCGGTTGCCTTTTGCTGGTAAATTTGCAATTCACTCAAGCTTTCGATTCCATGGACCTTTTTCCGATTCCTAATCATTCTGAAAATTACAGTGATGTAACAGCATGCAATCAGAATAACGCATAAGAAATTCATGACATCTACATACAACAGAAATCGTTTCTGATTGTTATATTTTGGTGAACATGGAAATTCTACTCGTTGAGCATTGTTGATAAATTCACAAACGCATCGAAATAAGTAGTAAACATGAGAAAACAGAAATGCTAGTCCTATTGCAACATTATTTGTCAAAACTGTCAAAATTCGTTTTTTGACTGTAAATGTCGCATTTAACCTGTGTAGGCACATGATAAATATCATTAGGAAAGAAGAAAGTATCGCTGCTGGAACAAAATGAATCATGACTAGACACTGGTCTTGGTGAAACCCATAAGTATTCATATCATTGATATTCATCAAATTGGCAAACCACCCGTACTCAATCACGAAACACGCATCACTAACAATTAGAAAAAAAGCAAAGCGAAATAACCGGGTTTTCGCTAGTTTTTTTGTTTTAGCCAAAGCAACTGCTGCAAAAACATGAACTCCAAATAGTGTCATGCATATTCCAAGAGTAAAAAACCACTGCATCGTGAATGATATTGAAATAAATATAATAGCATTTACCATGTATTATATCATATAAAAACTACGCTTTTATAGGTATTGACATATAAGTACTAGTAGTGACTTGTGTTGGATAATTATCTATTATGTATCTAATGATTTAATTATCTACTAGCCACGCATTCGTCAACTATATAATTTTCTGTTTTGATTAGGTTCTCGATTTTCCTGGGTTTTGTCACTCATCATTGATATGGTCATAATTATGAACAAACTAGAACTATGAACGCTAGAAATGGATAGCCTTAGTTGTAAATGGCAAATCTTTTGGAATGTTTTAGTCCTCAATGTTATTCAACTTCGCACGATATTTAGCCATTCAACTTTAAAGCATTGTTGATGAATTTTGTATCTTCAGGTATATAATTAAGATTTTCATGATTGAAAAACTTACACAAAAGATAGATTGAATTGAAACAATTTTAGAAAAGTTTCAAAGTACTAATATCGTTGGTTGAGGTATTAACTATAAGAATACATTTTTGCAACTTGGAACTTCATTTCAATTTGACGATTTTTCAAGTGTATAATTAGAGTGTCAGTGACGAGTATTAATTATTGTAATCACGAAACGTCTGTCTCACGTATTATATTATAATCCTGCTATCAATGATGATATATGATGATATTGACGAACAGACTTCCCGCCATTTCTTGCCAATCCTTCATATTTTTACTTCGATTTTCATATTTCTTAAGAATATGTTTGCGAAATCAATATACCGCAGTAGTCAGTTTTTTTTGTCCATTTTACTTTTATTTATTCGCTGTGCAATTTTCTTTCAAACTCCCTAAAAAATAAATTTTTATTTGTTTCAGTGATGTATGTAATATTTTTTTATAATTTTTAGTCTATAATTAGATTGCATTTCTTTCTAACTAAAATTTTGTACACGTTGTGTGGCGTTTTTTTTTTTTTTTTTAACGGTATAAAAGTAGAAACAAATACCTCGTTTAATCAGTATTTACTGACCCTGTTTGAATTTTCAATAATGCATGCACATTATGCTGGTAAACAGACTTATTTTACAAACGTAGAAACAAATACATCGTTTTTGTACAAACAAACGATGAACGAAATACTGTAGATGCATTTCTAGCGAGTGCATAGTTTGTCAAAGTTTACGTAAACTTTGCAAACGTATGTTAGAAACAAATGATCAAAACATGTGGGCGCTAAACCGTTTGCATCGTTAGTGTAAAGCCCCGGTTAAAACAGATCGTACGATTTTTTGTGGTGGAAGATCTATAAAACAGTTGTCATGGCACTGTCGTGCAAAATGTCAAAAAAATATTTCGAGTGGTCATATCGGCTACGACATGCCCACGATGGGTACACGACAGAGAAAAAAGAATTGTACTTGTACAGTCGTAGGTAAAGCTAGGTTCACACTGCCGATCAGATCAACTCGATCAAGCCCGACCAAGACAAATTACGTGATCGGGAGACTGGTCTAACTCAATCGACAAGAATGTTCGGGATAGTCTACCTTGCTCGTCATCGATCTGAATTTCTACGCGAGAGTTTTTGACATGTCAAAAACATTCGAGTAAAGATCGAGAAGCAAGTCACTCGAGAAGAGATCGAGAATTCGTTGAGTAGCGGTCGAATTGATGGGGAAAGGATCGTGTAGAGATCGAGTTTGGTCGGAATACAAAAAATTTACCAATCAATACTCGATAATCATGACCTTTGCTTGACAAATGTCCGATCATTTCCAGATTAACTCGACCAATGCCCGATAGCTTCAAGATCACTGCGACTTGTATATTTATATTATCCCAGACGAACTCGACCAATACCCGATCCCTTCGCGACCACATTCGACCACTCTTCGATCTCCACTAGGTCATACATGTACACGAGAACACAGGACTGCTACGCGATTCTCTAAAAGTGTATGTAGATCTGTTTTTTTTCTCATAACTATGCTTTCGCAAAAATATATTGGCAACATTATTTTTTTACTGTACACAAATTCCTCCATGTACAGTACGTGTTTTTTACTTTTGCAAGGAAAGGTAACATTTCAAAAGAGAAACAAAAAGACACCAAAGGAACAATCAAACTCAGAGGTCGAAAACAAACCGACACAGCCATAGCAAAAAATGGTAACCGAATAGAAGACAAACAGCAGTTTACATAAAGCTAGGTTCACACTGCCGATCAGATCAACTCGATGCTCCCGATTGTCCAAATTTCCACGACCAAGCTCAACAAAATCCTTGATCGGTCTTGTATACGACTTCTACCCGACCGCCATCCGACTTTACGTGACCTTAACTCGACCATTCAGGACTCATTAATGACTCCAACACGACTCCATCCCGACAATAAAATGAATACTGATTCGATAATTCCGATAAATTCACGATCTTTACACGATCTTTACTCGACTAGCTAGACCAAATCAACTGTTCACGATCTCAGCCTGATCTCGACCAGACCAGATCGACCTAATCGTATATGGGTCGTAGGAATAATCGGGAATTGGTCGGGTATGCGCATTTTTAGTATAAAAACGTCCGAATTTTTTATTCCCTGTCGCTTCGGAGTGAGCATATAGTGTTACCCTTGTCCGTCCGTACGCAGGTACGTCCAAACATTACCCTTTATAATGTTATATGCTAATTGGGGCGTTATTGGTGTCCCATTGACACATTCTCCGTTTATTTGATTATATTCAGTAGCAGATCTGAGTAAAATTATACATTTAAAATATCTACATAGAAATAAAGCAGTTAGATTTGTGGGCAAGGATGTAAGAGCTCAGAGAGACAGGTTAATAGATGTGACGGAGCTTGTAGAGTGCATAGAGGACGAAGAAGATGGTGTAGACATCAATAGGCGCCTAGACATCTAGGTGAGGCAGTGGCTGACACGACGACCACTGTGCGGGCAGTTTGAGAGACTTGCACTTACTCAATAAAGAGTTATTATAAAAACTTCCTCATAGTAGACACTGATATGTAATGTTTGTTTAATTGTTTTTTTTTTAGAAATGACACCACAAATGAGATTTGTCCCTGGATTAGTACTTATGTTAGATAGCAATATACATAAATTTTACCATCCTCATTTCCTTGCTTTCTTACAAATAAAAGCGTACTGTTTGTCAAATATTTGTGCATACGTATGTAATAAGTATTTTTCATAGATTTGATATTCAGTAGTTGAATGGTTAAAGATATTCATTTTCTTTGTGCTGTATGGCAAAAACCTGTATGTATTTGCCAAAAAATATAGCAAAAAGAGGGCAAAGATGTCACATATTTCCCCAAAATTTGACCCAAAGTAGAATTTAAATTCTCTGGAGTGATACCTATTCTAAAACAATTTACAACTTTACATACATCTATCAAGAGTGCATATCTTTCTAACCAAAATTTGGTAAGCGGTGTGTGCCGTTTGTTATAGTTTGTTAAACGTAACAGAAGTAGAAACAAATGCATTGTTTGGTTAGAGGGGATTGAAATAATTTTGAGTAATTTTAGTCAATGTTTTGAGTTATGACAAGCAAGAACACGTTTAGATAATTGATTTAATGTTAAAGTTAGAAAGAAATGCATCGTTTGAACTAACAAACGACGAACGACAAAATGTAGACGAATTTGCAGCGAGTGTATAGTTTGTCAAAGTTTATGCAAACTTGCAAATGTATGTTAGAAACAAATGATCAAAACTTGTGCTCGCTGAACAGTTTGTACCGTTACTGTTAGAAAGAAATTCGCACCAAATAAAAAATATTTGTCCTTCGTCTCATTTTTTAGTGAAATTACGTCAAAAAGTTCGAATGAAAAAAATGTCTGTAAGGTGACCTATAGTTGTTATTAATAATTTCTGTGTCATTTGGTGTTCTGTAAAGAGCTGTCTAAATGGCAATTGTACCACATTTTCTTTTTTTTTATGCTACAAACATTTCTGGACAAACGGAAATACGGCCAGACAAAACAGAAAATAGCCCCTAAAACAGGTAAAATATAATCTTGATGTTCAAATAAACCAACTTTGAAAGATAACTTAGTCATCAGCAGTCTATATAGCTAATAATGAATATTATTGCACAGCTACTTTAATATTTAAAAAATCCGCCACTGCCAAAATTGCAGGATTTTCTTCCCTTCTGGAACATTTGAGATCATCCAAGGTTTTGTTGGGTTACGTGTTAATTCCTAAGTTTTTAGTTTTCTATGTTATGTGGACTGCTGTTTGTCCTCTCGTTGGTTACCTTTTTTTCGCGATGGCTGTGTCGGTTTGTTTTCAACCTCTGAGTTTGATTGTCTCTTTTGTGTCTTTTGTCTCTCTTTTAAAATGTTACCTCTCCTTGCAAAAGTAAAGACAAGTACTGTACATGGAGGAATTTTTGTACAGTTAAAAATAATGTTGCCAATATATATTTTGCGGAAGCAGAGTTATGAGAGTTATTCAGATCTGCACACACTTTTAGAGAATCGTGTAGCAGTCATGTGTTCTCGTGTATGGCCGAGTAGAGATCGAAAAGTGGTCGAATGTGGTCGCGAAGGTATCGGATATTGGTCGAGTTAGTCTGGGATAACATAAATATACAAGTCGCAGTGATCTGGAAGCAATCGGACATTGGTCGAGTTAATCTGGAAATGATCGGACATTAGTCGAGCAAAGGTCGAAATGATCGAGTATTGATTGGTAAAATTTTAGTTTTCCGACCAAATTCGATCTCTACACGATCCTTCGACCGCTACTCGACGAATTCTCGATCTCTTCTCGAGTGACTTACTTCCCGATCCTTACTCGAATGTTTTTGACATGTCTAAAACTCTCGGGTAGAAAGTCAGATCGATGACGAACAAGATAGACTATCCCGAACATTCTTGTCGATTGAGTCAGACCAGTCTCTCGATCACGTAATTTGTCTTGGTCGGGTTTGATCGAGTTGATCTGATCGGCAGTGTGAACCTAGCTTAACATAGAAAAACTAAACACTTAGCAACACGTAACCCAACAAAACCTGGGATGATCTTAGATGTTCCGGAAGGGAAGAAAATGCTGCAATTTTGGCACCAGCGGATTTTTCAAATGTTAAAGTAATTGTGCAATACTATTCATTGGTAGACTGCTGATGACTAAGGTATCTTTCAAAGTTGGTTTATAAGAACATCAAAATTATATTTTACCTGTTTTGTGGGCTATTTTCTGTTTTGTCTGTCCGTATTTTCCGCTTGTCCAAAAATGTTTGTAGCATAAAAAAAGAAGATGTGCTACAATTGCCAATAAGACAGCTCTTCACAGAAAGCAAGGAAATGGGGGTGGTAAGGGTTATGTATATTGCTATCTAACATAAGTCCTAATCCAGGGACAAATCTCATTTTTTGTTTTGTCATTTCCAAAAAAGAGCAATAAAAATATCAGTGTCCACTATGAGGACGTTTTTATAAGCATTGGGTCGTTCGTGAAAGTCTCTCAAACTGCCCACAAAGTGGTCGTCGTTTCAGCAACTGCCTCGCCTAGATTGTTCGATGCCTGTTGATATCTCCATCATTTTATTCGTCTTCTATGCACTCTACAAGCTCCGTCACAACTATTAACCTGTCTGTCTGAGCTCTTACCACCTTGCCTACAAATCCAACTGCTTTATTTCTATGTAGATATTTTAAATGTATGATTTTAATAGGAGCTTCTACTGAATATAACCAAATAAACGGAGAATGTGTCCATGTGACACCAATAATGCCCCAGCTAGCATATATAACATTATAAAGGGTCATGTTGGGACGTACATGCGTACGGACGGACAAGGGTAACACTTAATGTCCACTCTGAAGCGGCAGGGAATAAAACATTCGGACGTTTTTATGCTAAAAACGTGCATACCTGACCAATTCCCGATTATCCCTACGACCCATATACGATCAGGTCGATCTCGTCTGGTAGAGATCAGACTGAGATCGTGAATAGTTGATTTGGTCGAGCTAGTCGAGTAAAGATCGTGTAAAGATCGTGAATTGATTGGAATTATCGAATAAGTATTCATTTTTTTGTCGGATGGAGTAGTAATGGAGTCATTAAAGAGTCGTGAATGGTCGAGTTAAGGTCATGTACAGTCGGATGGCGTTCGGGTAGAAGTCGTATACAGGCCTGATCAAGAATATGGTTGAACTTGGTGGTAAAAATGTGGACAATCGGGAACATCGAGTTGATCTGATCGGCAGTGTTAGCCTAGCTTTTAAAAGTCGCAAGTCGGTCGTGCGACAATCGTACGACAATCGTGAGTTGTTTTGGGCTATTTTTCAGGTTTTCATGTCATGGGATGTGCGTGTTACTGTCGTGTCACTGTCGTGCAAATGTCGTACGACTGTCGTGCCACTGTTTTGAAACATGCCAGGCTCCATCCGCATGAATCCAACGAAATCACCGGCAGATGCCCGCTCTAACCCTTGCATCAGTGTATACTATACTGCCCAAACATCAAGCGCCGTTCGATTCATGGCCTATCCCACCGACGTCGGGCGTTTCGCTGGTTCCTATACTATTCACGGGCTCGAAGCAACGCTAGCGCTAACAGTACCATATTTTGCTCTTGTTGGAGTACGGCAACGTACTTATTCAGCAAGGTCAAGCGTAATCGTTCAGATGGAATAGCCATCCTCTTTAAACGGCAGACGGTATGTTTTGCCAAACATTCATTCCCGCCGAATTGTATTCTTCTAAATAAAACAAAAATATGTTGCACGATGAACGTACAACTGTCGTACGACAGACAATCAATGTTGTGCGAGCATCGTGCGACTGGATCACGAGTGTCTTGCGACTGTTGTAGAATTGTCGTACGACAGTCGTGCAACAGTCGTCCGATTTTTCTTTATCAAAGAGGTTTATGTTGGTACCCCCGACAATGTGTTTATCGCACGGCAGTCGCATGACTGTGGTACGACACTATCACGACAGGCACCAGACAGTGACACGACACAAAATAGTAGAGCTAAAAGGTGCATGTCCAATTTTCGTCCCACGACACACGACAGCGCCACGATGCTCAAAATATCGTGCGACTGTCGTACGATGATCACAAATGACCCACGATTTGACCAGTTTTCATGTCGTAGCACTGCAAAGATATGTCGTGGGTTCGTTGTGACCAGTGCTTAAGAAAGAAATGCACTCTTTAAAACGACAAACATGCTAGTTATTTATGGAAGTGTTGATTACCTAATGAAAGAAGTATACAATTTTAAAAGTGTAACAAATGTCTCATCAAAACAAAAACAACTGTTAGTTTTCCTTTGTCCTACCTGTCCGAATTAAAAGTTATAAATTTCTTTGCGGTATGCATTTCCTAGTCTATTTTGGCTCTTGTTTTACAAGAGAATAAACTAGTTATGCCATTCAGTAGGATATTTAATAGATTGAAAACGGATTTTAAGTTTATCGAAGGCTGCGCGATGACCACTCGGACGGGCACTCGACTTGCATACAATTTATTTTCTTCATTTTGTAGCGGGTCGAGGGTTGGTAGCGTTCCTTTATTGTCTGTTGCATGGTATCTCGGACATGTAACGGTCAATATATAATACTGGACTGCTGGTAAACAGGTGTCCAACTATTTAATAAGTATACAGCTCAACTGCCGCCGTCGTCTTGTTTTTATAGGTAACGATAGCAAAAAAAAGGGGGGGTTAGACTAACTAACTGTATAAATGACGGTTTGGCGATTCAATAAATACAAAGTCGTATCTCGAACTTAATATGTGTAATTTAATAAGTTACACTGATGAGATATTCACATTACATACTTATATTATTTATATAATCAACAAGTTTAACAGATAACTATTTTAAAGAGACTCTCTTATAGCTATAACTTAATTCAGGAAGGAAATAAATAGTCAATAACAACTGGTTACTTCTCTGGTACCTGTAATAGTTACGTTACAATAAGGGAGGCGTAGCTCTGGTTCAGATAGGGAATAGTGGACTGGTAATAACCAAAAACACTTTATAAATAATCAAAGCATATAATCCTTTAAGATCCCTACACATTTCAGCATAAAAAATAAGACTTAAGTTAATACATTTAAGGAAAATTTAAAGAAGAAATTAACAGTTTATAATTAAAAATGTTGGTTTCCGCGGGGTTCCGCAATTGGCGGTACTTACAATATGGAATGAATTCTTATTTAGCTAGCGTAATCCTAATAAGCCTTTGTAATAAAAGGATCTCGAAAAAATATAAATAATATTCCTCACAATCCTAAATTATTAGAACCTATTAACCTCAACGAACTAACTGGATATATAAATTCCTATTTCTGTTAGTTTGTTTATAAGTGAACAATGGCTGCCCAGAAGGAACAATGACGTCACGACACAAACTGCATTGTTAACATACTGGGACTTTTATAAGAACCTTTGTAAACAAACAATGGCGGCCCCCAGGGTTGAAGTGACCAGTTAATAAAAAGGGATAAAAGCTACATGTTTGGGAGACTTATGATCGTCGATATCGGTATAACTACAACAAGGAACCAGAGAATCACGATAGTTTTACTTGACTGCAAGTTAAACGTACAACTCGTACAATTAAATAGTAGATTCTACACTTGTCACATAATTCAGACAATTATAAAAATATATGCTCTTAATATTTGTCACCATTTCCCGTATCATTTACCTTTCAATCTATAGTAGCATTTACAATTCATTGTACAAAATGAAAAACGTGACCCACAAAATAATAATTAAGAATTACGAAATTGTAACATTACCCCCGCCTTTAAAAATTTTTTCGTCCTCGAACATGAATACTTTATATGTACCTAAGAAATTGCAAAGGTTAGTCATCTACTTAGTATATGTTTCATGTCTTTAAAAATATCCTATTTACAATAAAATTGCATTATAAACTGAAAATGATTTCCTAAATACAAACATGATTCCACCCGTCTGTTGTCTCCATCTATCCATGGCCTCTCTGGACCATACCCTCGACGTTGGGCGTAGGGCTGGATGGTGTGTCTATGTGAAGGACTGTAGAATGGTCAGAGGTTGGTGTGTCATTCTTCTCCATGGGACTTGGGTTTATTGGCACCGGTACTGGCTGAGCTGACTGGGTTGTTGGCTGTCGCGTGTTGGTTGTAGAATGACAGTCTCTGTAAGTACGGCTGCACAAGAGAACTTGGGGTGATGGTCATTGACAATGACTGAGCTGATTGTGTAGTAAGCTGTACAGCAGCTGGATGCGGGGTCCCTGTAAATATGGCTGCATCACAAAACTTTGGGTGATGGTCACTTGCAATGGCTGAGTAGACTGTGAAGTGGGCTCTCCAGCAGCTTGTTGTATAGTCACTGTGATGTATGGCTGCATCACAGAACTTGGGGTGATGGTCACTGGCAATGGCTGAGTAGACTGTGAATTGGCTGTTCAGCAGCTGGTTGTGGGTAACTGTAAAGTATGGCTGCATCACAGAACTTTTGGTGATGGTCACTGGCAATGGCTTAGTTGACTGTGTAGTGGGCTTTCCAGCAGCTGGTTGTGTAGTCACTGTGAAGTTGGTTGCGGAGTCCCTGTAAAATGTGGCTGCATCACAGAACATGGGGTGATGGTCACTGGCAATGACTGAGTTGACTGAGTCGTAGGCTGTACAGCAGTTGGTTGCAGAGTCCCTGTAAAATATGACTGCATCAAAGAACTTGGGGTGATGGTCACTTGCAATGGCTTAGTAGTCTGTGAAGTGGGCTTTCCAGCAGATGGTTGTGTAGTCACTGTGAAGTATGGCTGCATCATATAACTTGGGGTGATGATCACCGGCAATGGCTGAGTAGGTTGTTCAACAGCTGTCTGCACTGGAACCTCTGGATGGAACTTGAAAATGAGCGGTGATTTTCTGGGGAGATGTCAATGGACTGGGAAAGTGTCTATCCAACAAACTCATTAAATCTACAGGGCTTCCCGTGTGCAATGGTCTCCCCAGGAACAGCATTTCTTCATCTGGGGTCAAATTTATTGATGGCATTTCCACGTATACTGGTGTAAGACTTCTGACGGGCGTCATCTGAAAGTGGTGGACTGTTGAACTTTGTGTCTCTGCTGGGAATACTTTCCTGGCAACAGACTTAATCTTTTCTTGTTAAACGTTTGACTTGTCTTAATTCCATGTCTCCTCTCTTCATGAAATTTCAACCTGTGTTTGACATTTGCTGACATATTGACAGAACTGGCACTGTACAATCTGTAAGCCATGTGCATATCTTGTATGCCTTCTCATACTGGATAGGTCCTTACAGGTTTTGAAGAATATCTGGCAAGTCTCCATCTGCAGAAAAGAAGATGAACTATCTTAAATACTTATGACTAATCACTAATTTTGGACCATCGGGAAATTGACCCAAAGCCAAGGGTAATACCAGTATAACAGGGTACGCATTTTTCAGGAAAATCATAATTTAACATAATTTAGTAAATCAGTAACATCTGGGTATACTCCATATAAACAGCTTTCTGCTTTTCACCTAAAAACTGCGAAATGATTTGTTCAATTTCAATATTTACACATAAAACCACCTTGTGTTTTATATACAGCAGGACTTGTTGTTACAATTTAATTAGAGGGACCGTAACGATTCGGGGGTTTAGTATCTCTGGTACTCGTTCGAGTAATCTTTGCTTTTTCTATTTCAGGTACAGCAGCTGGATCTTCTGAGTCTCCTTCATCAAGATTATATTTGCTCTTTTGAAGCCAGTTGTTGAAGTTGCCGATAAATGGCTTCAGTATATCATGATGTAGGACCCTGTCTCTTGAATTCGGCGAACTCTTCACCTTGTATATCAAGTCAGTCTATGCCTCAATAATGAGAAAAGATCCAGTCCACTGACATTGCAGTTTTGGACTCTTACCTTTAGTTTTTGTTGGGTTAAAAACCCCAATGCATCACCAACGTTATATTTTTGCGCATTTATCTTATGGTCATATTGTCGTTTTGTCGGTGGCTAGCTAAATTATGTACTCTGAAAATATTGGACTGGATTGTTTCGAAATACTCATTACTACCATCAGTTATGTTCTCAGTTTGAGGATGTGGACCGTATATCAAATCTATCGGAAGTTCATTTTCTCGTCCAAACATTAACATGCTTGGGGGAAATCCTGTGCTTTCATGTACAGAGGTACGGCAGGCCATCATCGCCACAGATAAATGTGTATCCCAGTCTTTCTGGTCTTTGCCTATACATTTTGCTTAAAATATCCTCTAAAGTTCTATTGAGTCGCTCCACCGTCCCGTTACTTTGTGGATGTAAGGGGGCTGGTTCTAGTTTTATTAATGTTAAACCTTTTAAAAATGCGTGTGAACAGTTTTAATTCAAACTGTCTACCTTGGTTTATGTGTACCTGTCTTGGCACATCAAAACGACAAATGAACTCGTCTACACAGATCCTTTCTGCCTCTTGGTTTGGTATTGGGTATGCCTCCGCCCATCTGCTAAAATAATCTGTGAGAACAAGGATACATTTCTTTCCAGAAGTTGTAATAGGCAGAGGACCAAGAATGTCCAACGCAACCAGTTCTAAAGGTGCTCCTTCCAAATACTGTTTCATCGCCCATCTTGTTCGTTTTTGTGGATTGCATATTTCACACCTTTTGCACAATCATGCAATTGCTCTTTGTTTTCCTTATACCACGCCCAATAAAATCTGCTTGAAACCCTTGATAGTGTTCTGTGAACCCTTAAATGGCCTCATACTGGGTCGTCAAGCAGCATTTTAAAAAATTCCTCCCTCCAACATGACGGAAGAATCAGCTGCTTCATCTCTGAGTTTATATTACAAATCCATTCTCTATATAAAACATCATCGATCAATTTTAGTTGATCCCATTGCGACCAGTTTTTAGCTCTTTGCTCTGTACGGAAATTTCTTCCCACTTCGGCTTTTCATTACTTTCAGATTTCATGTTCCATATCAGCTTTATCACTTCATCATTTTGCTGTGCTTCTGTTATTTTATTTGTGTTCTTACTTTGTACCCATTGGTTGCTCCGTTCGGAATTTCCAAATTCTATTTCTTCGCCTTGTAACTTTGATATGTCTGTCTTCTTGGTTACCGGCAAGTGACAATCGACAGTATCCAAGTCATTATTCGTGCTTTCTTTTGATTCCTGACGATTGCAATGAGTGCAGTGGATACACGGTCTTCGTGAAAGTCAATCGGCATTCAAATGCTGTCTTCCTGGTCTGTGTTGTATTTTGAAGTCATAAGAGGAGAGAACCTCCAACCATCTGGCCAGTTGACCTTCTGGATTTTTAAAGTTCATGAGCCAGTGCAGTGCTCCATGATCAGTTCTCACTAAAAAATTCTTACCATACATGTAATGATAATAGTGTTTAATTGACTGTACAATTGCGAGCAATTCTCGTCTAGTGACGCAATATTGACGTGTTCTCCGTCGTTTTGTTCCTGAAAGCACTGCTCCAAGACAAAATCCGCTAGCATCTATATCTAATATAAACCGCTTTCTCAAGTCTGGGTAACTTAAAATCGGGTCTGAAATCATGAATTGTTTTAATTTATCAAAATAATCTCACACCATTTCAACTCTTTGCCCTTCTCAGTCAACTTATGTAGAGGTCTAGCTATATCCAAAAACAATTAATAAATCTCCTGTAATAACTACAAGTTCCCAATAAACTGCGTACGTCATTAATAGATAAAGATATGGGTCAATCTTTGACAGCGCTAATTTTCTCAGGATCTGTGGATATACCATCGCCTGATACAACATGACCCAGGAAAGTTACCTTTTCCTATAATAATTCACATTTCTTTGGAGAAATTTTCAAACCAGCCTGTTCAATCTAATCGTTCGATGTGCTGCTCAAAAGACTCCGACTGTCTAAGTACAGCAGACATATATGCCAAATCAAACGCTGTTTTTTCTCTATCAACTGGGTCGACCGGCACCTTTCAGTAACCACGTTGAAGGTCGATAGTTGAGTACGAAGAGCCACGGAGGACCTCTAGACAGTTTAGCGTGCGCGAGAGTGGTACGAGTCACGTTATGTAAGACTGTTAATTTTTCTGAAGTCAATATAGTAGCGGACTGACCCAGCCTTCTTCCGGACCAACACAATAGGGGCTGCACAAGGATTCATTGATGGTTCTATTACGTTACCCCAGCATCAAGCATTCGACTCAACTAGCGATCAACTTCCTCTTGCATTGCAACAGGTTATGTTTTACTGGAGCTGTGTTTCCAGTGTTAATCTTGTGTTGTATCATATCAGTACAACACAGGTCGTTTTTAGACAAACGCATTACTGTGTTTCTGTAGCAATATTTGAAATTGTAATATTTGCGTCTCCGATAATAACTTGTTACCTGATTTAGATAAGTCTGCCATATGATCTGGCTAGGTGTCGCTATTGCTATTGTTTGTAATCATATCTGTAAGCTTGAACATATTTTGACTTAGAGCCACTAGTTCGCCTACTGGTTCCGGAACATCTGCATATGCTTGACATTCAGCTAGATATGTATTCTTTTGAACCGTTTTTTCAAAGTTACTTGTCTTAGAAATCCTTAAAATTATTCGTCCTTGACTAAGATCGACTAAAGATCTGACGACTAATAATTTATCTTGTATGTCAACAGGCTCTACTGTATCCTGCACTAAATGAGTAGAATCACCTACCACTTTACTTAATATCAAAACCTCCGATCTTGGGGGTATTACTGTAGTTTCCTTTGTTGCAAGCTTAAAAATGTTTAGCATATTACTCTCTTTCTGACATATAATTTCCATATTTTTACTGCCAATGGTTAGTTTACTTTCCCTTAAGTCTAGTTTACAATCTTTGTTATACAAAAAATGTAGCCAACAATAGCAGGCGCGTCGATATCTGCAATTACAAATCGTTGATGAAATTTATGGTCATTGACTATTATCAATTGCAAACAACAACACATATGAAATTACGAGGTATAGACGAATGTGCACTAAAATCTATACAAGATAAAGAGAAAGAGCAATTCATAATGCAATTCAATAGTATTGAACAGGGGGTATATCCAGAGCCCATTATGTACGTTCCCTAGGATATAAATTCCAGACTAGAACGAATTTCTAACAAGTGATTAAATCTTTTAGACATTTAGTGCTGTATTTTAATAGACATCATATGTTTTATATTGTGCTCTCTTGGGTCTATTAAAGTTTTTTTTATTTGATATATATTATAATAGGTTAAAAATATTTCGCTGAAATGGGCATTGAAAATTTTAATTTTCGCAAAAATGGGTTAAAAAGCAGGCGCTTAGATGGGTTCTACTTTGGCGCTAAAACATCCGATATTTTCTCGCTCAAGTGTTCTATCAATGCGCTAAAATGTCCTCCGCCGTTAGTTGAAAGAGTTGATTGGATTTCTCACCTTACAATAATCTATTGAAAGATGTATCATAATAAAGCAGTCAGGCACATGACTCACTAATATAACAGCTATGTGATTAGCAGTTCGTTTACAATGACCACTCATATTACAATAGAATGAACACTATACATGTATACTCGGTAACCCATTTCATTCCAACGAAAAAAACACACTTTAATTGGATTCCCTGACCAATTAACTAATGATTTAGGTTCACAATATGAAACTCTACCTCTGGTCATCAGTAATAACTAATAGGGATATAAAAGAAATTTATTTAGAGGTAATTGATGATGATGTGTATGTTATATTGGAATCCGTTATTTTGATTAGCTGACATCATTTGCGTGGAACTCCATTATCATATTATATTTCAGTATAAAATGTAACAGCTATGATGGCACATACTATCCCATGATATTGTTAAAGGTATGAAAGCAAACGAAAATATTGTTTATTCTGAGGCTCATGGTTGCAGCATGTATGTGTCTAATATGAAGTAATCCAATACTTCATACAAAATATGCTTTGATAAAAAATTGTAATATCGTAAAAAGAAGCATTTAGTTCTTAAACGAATGTGGAAATAGAACTAAGCATGATCATTATAAGGAACTGACAATCATTTAGTTGAAAAACTTTAAGTTAGAGATACAACTTAAAACTAAATTAATACCCCGAAAGGATGGATACAAAACATAAAGATTTAAAAACAAATGAGAACTTATTCAAACAGAAAGGTTTTAATTGATACAAATAGAAAAAAAAGAAAGCTAGCTGCTGAAACGTGGTAAAGAGAATGTAAAAAAATAATCATAAATCAGGGTAATATGCAAGAAGAGTGCAATAAAAAAAGAGTTCACATGATACGCTCACTTATACAAGAATACAGACCAACTTAAGAATAGTTAGCAAATGAGCCATTTACAAAACATAGATAAAGACAGTTTGGCTTAAACAAGACAAACGTTTTGACAGGTTATTCAAACCTACTAATAGTTATCAAAAGTACCAGGATTATAATTTAGTACGCCAGACGCGCGTTTCGTCTACATAAGACTCATCAGTGACGCTCATATCGAAATAGTTATAAAGTCAAACATTACAAAATACTAAAAGAGAAGACGGTATTTTTACACACCACGAACAAAAACCACTACCACATAAGAAAAAAAAGAATTTACGATTTCATTAGAAATTTTGAAGCAAATATTTATGAAGTGTATTAATCTTTTTGTATTTATTGTCAGCGAACATGGTTTTGTGTGAAATAATGCCAAAACTGTCAAAAATAATGCATTTATCAAACTTAACTTTGCTTCATTCAATCAAGTCAGATGGGGAAAATGAATAGATTTTCCTTGACGCAAACATTATTTCGAATGTGAATAACCAGACTAGACTTCTCACCGGGTTTATATCTAAATGTACATGAACATCACGATGGGCGCCACATGTGGAGTAGCTTCTACCTACACTTCCAGAGCATCTGGAATGACCCACACATTTTCGTTGGGTTTATTTTGATTAGTCTTAAGGTTTCTATGTTGTATTTTGTATACTGTTTTTTAGAGCTTCTTTTTTTAGCCATGGCGTTGTCAGTTTGTTTTCACCTTATGAGTTTGAATGTCCCTTTTGCATTGTTCAACTCTCTTTTCGAGAACTTTAATACCTTTTTTATATATCTAATGCACTGGAGTTTCCTCAAAAGGCATTTGAGCGACTGATTTCATTAAGAATGTTTCCTAGCAATGGACATTGTAAATATGACGATTAAGGTTCAATCGAAAAAAGATATTTTAAAACAACAAGTACAAGATCAGCTAAAAAAATGAAAAAAATATTATAAGTCAATTATTAATGAACAATTGAAAGGTCTTTCCTCTTTCCTTTTATTGATAGTCTTCATAGTTAAAAAAAAATTGTTGCTAAAGACTTTTATGGTCATAACAAGTGGTTGTTAAGGACAAAAATCATTCCTAAGGATAAAAATATTACTTCCACTATTAAGAATGGGATATGCACTATGCATAGTCTTTAAAATTGAAAAAAAATAAGTGATTGTTAAGGACTTATATGTCGTTTCTAGGGACAAAAATGTCATTTCCAGTATTAAAAATACCATATTTATATCATTCGTAGCCTTCCTAGGTCCATAATAGTTGACCCACATAACGAATGTAGATTTCACCAAGACACACATTTTCTCCGTTACATTTTATCAGCCATCTTTAACGGTTATTGATAACAAGCTAAGATAAAAAAAAAATCTAGGTCATGACCTTGACCTTTGACTTTTAGTAAATTTTCATGGTCACGTAAATTGATGATCATTGGTGGAGATCATAGGTGGCTACAACTGTTAATACAAACCCGGTAGATTGTCTAAGTCATAAGAATATCCTGTATCCTGTTTCTTATTTCTCGTTGTAGTCAGAAATTTGTGTCTAATATATAATTCATATTGACGGTCTTAAAACAAATATGTTTAAAATTAAACGAATTGTCTGTCAACGCTTAAATATAACGTATCTCAAAGTAAAACAAATATTCGAAGTCAAGAGATTGTCCCCCATTATGAAACACTGTTTGAACTAAATTCCGACATTGTTTGACATTGCATTTGTCTCACACATCGATGCCAATATGCATGTGCACCGAAGGTTCACAACATTTGTTTGAAAAAGTAAGGGCGAATTCAGCTGTAAATTTGACTGGATACATTAGTCTCTATTATTTATATGAATTTAAAAAAAAATGCTATGAAGTTTTATGCTGTCTGGGCACTATTTAAATCGAGATGTATGGACAAAATTATTCATAAACCCTTATGACACTATTCACGCAACTATTTTATTTATTTTTGTAATGAAGGACTGCTGTAAATTTTAAAAGTTAATACACATATATCATGTTTAATGGAAATAATTAAGGATTCCCCCCCTTTGAACTTGTAGAAATACCGGTCAAACTGACATATTTAGAATCACTTGAATTGATTTGGATTTTTGGTGTTTTAACGCCACTTTTAACCACCGCATTTAGGCTATTTCGTGGCGGCCAGTTTTTATTGTAGGAGGAAGCCGGAGTGCCCGGAGAAAACCACCGACATTCGATAGGAAAACTGACATTCCTAGTCAATTAAGATTGGAGTCGAGTGCACCCACACGAGCGAGGTTCGAACACACAACCTCAGTGTTGACTGGCTATTGATTACAGTAGAAACTACTTAGACCACTCAGCCACCGAGGCCCCTCACTCTAATTGAATGTTTATATATAGTCATGATAATTACACGAAGTGAGACTTAATTCTGTTATAAAAAAGAAATTATTGACTCTTAACACTCAAAAATTGCACTAAATAGTTTTATTTTCATTTTTATGTTAGATAGAAGAAAAAGTTAGGAACTTTCTCATTATTATTTATTCGCAAGTTTGTGATTCAAAATCTAAATTATTATACATAAGTTAAGACTTTTTTTTAAAAATGTTGTCCATGTAGTATATATATACGTAGAACCTTTAAAGAACTAGACAACATTTATCGTCATTTAGTTTCATTAATAAATATACAAACAAAAGCAAACAATTTCCCTTTATTCAAAATTTTGAATAATTTACATTGAGATAGTTCTGATTATTATTTCTTTTGAATATGAAAAAATAATGCAAGGGAATTTAACTTTAGATTCGACTTCTAAATCCAATCCATATCTAGTATATATACACATTTTGTTATCCCTGGAACTTCATGCAGTAGAACTTTATCTATGGGTAAGTATCTTACAGTTACAGTAGTATTCCAAAATATTAAAGTGACTTATGGAATAATATGAAATGACCCAGAGTAACTGCAAAGCCCTATCTCAATCGTCACTGGTGGTAACGAATGGTCGTAACGTAAAGTTACTGTTAGTCGAAAATGGGAGACAACTCCTGAAGTCAGTTTTTCTTTTTCCAATTTTCGTGCAGTAAAAGGTTTATTGGAGCCAAACCGCTTGTCTCATACATACTAAACGTCAGTGCGTTTATATTGAAACACAATTTGATTTATAAAAACATTCCAATTTTCATAAAATAGTCATTCAAAAATTCGTGCATGATGGTCGTAACTAAAACAACAAAAATGTTGAGGATGGTCGTAACGTAAACTCGTAAAGCAATTTCGCCCGTGTAACAATGACAATTGGGAGCGGCAAAATTGCCTCCGTTGAAATCATGCAAACATCCTATAGAGCAAATAACACGGATGATTAATATCGTAGCCGTGTTCTAAGCGACACGTACATGCAGGTCATACATTAATTTGTTGAATGAAATCAAATCGTTAACTACTAATGGGTGCCATAGGAGATCCACAGGAGTTTTGAGCGAAGATTTCTTGGCATGGGTTGGAATACTGAATTCATTGTGTCACAATGAATATTGTGTAAGCTTTGAACGTAGGAGGTTCTTGATATCTATTCTACACTACTATACGCTATACACACTAAACTTAAGAATGGAATCAAATACATGTATGAGTATTTGTAGCCAGGATAATATTAAAAGATAGAACTTTATTTTCAACTAAGCGTTCTGGTCTTTTCAAGCTGGATACATTCATACAAGATAAGCATATAACATAAACATGGTTTTCATAATGCATATGTATGTGATAGTTGCCGCAGTACATTTAATTCTACCTTGTAATATTATCCTTTATATTTACTTTGGCACCCTTCAAATTACTCATTTCAGTAAAAATCGAAATGCGCGAACAGGTGTTTAAGAAATTGACAACTTACTTTATAAAAACTTTCACCATATTCTTCACTACAGTTACTCGTTAACGGACTTACCAAAGATCGGACTTAGATAATTTAACTGTCTCGATTGGATAAGTCCGATAACCCAATAGTATCAATGTAAGAATCCAATTTCTAAAATTGTCAGCCGATTTATCCTTTTCCTGACAAATTGATCATTTCAATTTAAAGAATGTGTTGTATGTTTCATCTCATTTCCTAGAATTCAATTATGACGTCAAAGGATTTTGCTTTCATTTGGATATTATATTGGGACGTCCAGAAATAAGGCTACCATGCTTGATGACGTTAGAAAGAAAAACAAATTTTTGTGCAGAACATTGGGAAAGAAGGTTAAGATTTTATGCATATAGATTAATTTCTACTAGAGATTTTACCAGCGTTTGTTGGGTAATGCGATTTTCTCCTCTCTAGACAGGTAGATGTCATACATTCAAAACGATCGTCACGTCTCGCGTTTCAATTTGAAAATTAAATAGCCTAGAGTCGAGAAATATCGTATTTCACTCGATGCAATGGTAAAATTGTTATTTCCCTTATTATTTGTCAATTTAACCCTTTCAAGAGCCCTTAAAAAACAAAATAATCAACGTTTGGTTGTTGATGATCATTGTACATAATTGTTAAAAAGTCCTACCTTTATCAGTTCTTTGGAAGAATTAAAATGTATTAGAGATATTAATATCTTTATAAAGACTGTAACTTTGTAACAATAGGTCTATGCTTAGAACTTAGAATAAGTAGTTTACTATTACGTATTAATGTATATTTTATTAGAAACAGTTATCTTGGTCTAACAATTGATCAAGGGATGCATAAAAAAATAGTTTGACGTAATAAGAAATGTGAATGCATTCAAAGGAGATGTTTGGTTTATCAAATATCAACATTTATTTTATAAAAATCTAAAGCGAAACAGATGCTCCCTTTGTTTCTCGACATGTATTATCAGATTTATTCAATCCCATTTCGTAACGTCTTAAATTTATAGAACACGTCTGCTCTCAAACTTTAGAATTCGATATTATACGATAATTATAACTCAAAAGATTACAAGTTATTCGTGAAAAATTATGCATTGACTTTGTCGAACCTTATTGTGTGTAATTTTTTAAAGATCCGGATATTATTGTTTACTGATGATTTTATCTCATACTTTATAGAAGCTCCAGATGTAAACTAGAGGCTCTAAAGAGCCTGTGTCGCTCACCTTGGTCTATGTGAATATTAAACAAAGGAAGCAGATGGATTCATGACAAAATTGTGTTTTGGTGATGTTGATGTGTTTGTACATCTTACTTTACTAAACAGTCTTGCTGCTTACAATTATCTCTATCTATAATGAACTTGGCCCAGTAGTTTTAGTGGAAAATGTTAATAAAAATTTACAAATTTTATGAAAATTGTTAAAAATTGACTATAAAGGACAATAACTCCTTAAGGGGGCAATTGACCATTTCGGTCATGTTGACTTATTTGTAAATCTTACTATGCTGAACATTATTGCTGTTTACAGTTTATCTCTATCTATAATAATATTCAAGATAATAACCAAAAGCAGCAAAATTTCCTTAAAATTAACAATTCAGGGGCAGCAACCCAACAACGGGTTGTCCGATTCATCTGAAAATTTCAGGGCAGATAGATCTTGACCTGATAAACAATTTTACCCCATGTCAGATTTGCTCTAAATGCTTTGGTTTTTTGAGTTATAAGCCAAAAACTGCATTTTACCCCTATGTTCTATTTTTAGCCATGGCGGCCATCTTGGTTGGTTGGCCGGGTCACCGGACACATTTTTGAAACAAGATACCCCAATGATGATTGTGGCCAAGTTTGGTTTAATTTGGCCTAGTTGTTTCAGAGGAGAAGATTTTTGTAAAAGTTAACTAAGATTTACGAAAAATGGCAAAAAATTGACTATAAAGAGTAATTATTATAACTCCTATAGGGGTTAACTGACCATTTCGGTCATGTTTGACTTTTTTGTAAATCTTACTTTGCTGAACATTATTGCTGTTTACAGTTTATCTCTATCTATAATAATATTCAAGATAATAACCAAAAACAGTAAAATTTCCTTAAAATTAACAATTCAGGGGCAGCAACCCAACAACGGGTTATCCGATTCATCTGAAAATTTTAGGGCAGATAGATCTTGACCTGATAAACAATTTTACCCCGTCAGATTTGCTCTAAATGCTTTGGTTTTTGAGTTATATGCCAAAAACTGCATTTTACCCTTATGTTCTATTTTTAGCCATGGCAGCCATCTTGGTTGGTTGGCCGGGCCACCGGATAAATTTTTTAAACTAGATACCCCAATGATGATTGTGGCCAAGTTTGGTTAAATTTGGCCCAGTAGTTTCAGAGGAGAAGATTTTTGTAAAAGTTAACGCAGGACGACGACGGACGACGACGGACGCCGGACGCCAAGTAATGAGAAAAGCTCACTTGGCCTTTCGGCCAGGTGAGCTAAAAACGAACATTGATTAATATTGTTACTTTTGAATAGAGGGCATATTTCTTGTTTAATAAAAAAACCATTTGAATCTTCAATTGTAAGGTGCTGATTTGAGAATTAAAGACTGAATATATGTGTGAAAAAAGATTGTTTTGAAAACATTTATTGATTTTTGTTCACGTTTGTAAACCAGGGGACACGGTAACAGATCTTTTTGTTGACTATATGAGCAATAGACATCCTTCAACAATATAAAGTACTCACATCAAAACTTCTTAGAAGAAATTCATGTTTACCAATTATTCGATTTAAAGGGATCGACAACTATGCCTTGTTCACACGTACATCAAATTTGAATTGAATTCGAATCGAATGCAAATCGTTTTCACTAGTCTCGTTCACAAACTCTTTCTTTTTTGACTGAATAGCTTGATACAATTCGTATTAGAAATGCGTTTTCATTAATGTAAAGTAGTTAACTCATATCTATTCAAATAAACATGTCGTGTTGAATAATTCTAAATTCTAATTCGAATTAGAACAAGCGAATGCACGGACAAATTGAAAGAATATTATCATTATTTTTTTATTCTGTAGAATTCAAAACGTAATATTTGGTCGTTAATGGACCCATTCTGTCTTATCAATACTAGTACCATCCATAAATTTCAAATGGTCGTTCCCTAAAGAAGAAGTTTTTTATGGAGTAATAAATCTGAGTAAAATTTCAGACAATTTAACACATGATTTTGTTTTTCAAACAATTGTTTTTGCAAAATAAGAGGAAAAAAATGTTTTTTTTTAAATTTCAGTTATTGAAACCAGAAGAAAAATGACTCGAATTTAATGCCACATCAGGCCAAGACAGCAAATTTGGAAATTTTATTGGGTCTCAAATTGCTGTTTCATTCGAATGAATTGTAACTAATTAATTGATAATGCCAGTGAAAAGTTAGCGTCGCTCGGATTGTTCGTCATTTTCCTTAACTCAACTGATTACTAATTATGAACTCAACATTTGATACAAAAATTTAACAATACTTTTAGATATTTGGATGATATATTGGCTCTCAATAATACGACTTCAGTATGTATACTAAAGATATTATTCTGTTGAAATTACTTTAAATAAAGGTAATACTAACAATGACCACTGCCCTTTCCTCGATCTTGATGTCTATTACATTAACGGGAAGCTTAATTCAAAACTTTATGATAAAAGAGATGACTTTTCATTTCTTATCGTTAATTATTCATTTTTAGATGGTGACGTTCCCTTGTCACCATATTATGGTGTTTATATATCTCAACTTGTACAATTCGATCGTGTATGTAACAACGTATTAGATTTTAGCGAGGGTTTTCGATATCACAAACTAGTCAAAACATTTACTAAATTTTATCATCGGTATAAGGAAATCATTCGTAAATATAACTCAATATGCAGACATCTTATACGTTCAGGTATTTCACATCCAATCTTTTATGGTAATATTCTTTACAAAGCACAAACATGTCAGTATTCACCTCAGAAGATAACAAAACCTTTAAACATACTTATTAAAAAGGGATATAAGTATGATACTGTTGGTCATTAAAGATTGCATATTTTGGCTCTAATGTTGATTCACTTACAGGGTCTTTGCATCGGAATTAAACACACTTATACTAAAACCAGATGTTGACATGACACGGGTTATGTTCTACTCATATATTTTATGATGATATAATACTAAACCATTAACAGGAGCAATTGTACCTGATATTCATATGATGAAGACACAATATTTTAATCAATTTAATTGAGGCCTTGAGCTGGCATGTCAGTAACTGCTAATAGTCTGTTTTAGATTTATTTATTTGGTATTTATGTATTATTGTAATTTTGTTTATTTTCTTTTGTTTCATATTCTGACATTGAACTCGGACTTCTCTTAAACTGAGTTTTACTGTGCGTATTGTTGTGCGTTTGTTTTTCTACATTGGCTAGAGGTTAAGGGGAAGGATTGAGATATCAAACAACATGTTTTACCCCGCTGCAATTTTGCGCCTGTCCAAAGTCAGGAGCCTCTGGCCTTTGTTAGTCTTGTATGATTTTTAATTTTAGTTTTTTGTGTATAACTCGAAATTTAGTATGACGTTTATTATCACTGAACTAGTATACATATTTGTTGAGGGGCCAGCTGAAGGACGCCTCCGGGTGCGGGAGTTTCTCGCTGCATTGGAGACCCATTTGTGGCCTTCGGCTGTTGTCTGCTCTATGGTAGGGGTTTTGTCCTTTTGAAACATTCGCAATTTCCATTCTCAATTCTATCGATATCACTAGACTATACGGAATTTAGGTTTGATTTGTTATATGCAAGATACGCATTTTGCCATTTCGTTTTACTTGATATAAAGAGTCAATCAAATGAATCATTTTTTTTTAAATTCAATCAATTGAATAAAACCAATCAAGAGATCATTTGGGCATATTTAGATATTCAAAGTTTGTAAGGGAATGATTATCCCTTTCATCATGCCATTAAGTACTCGCTAACGCTGGTATTTCGTCATGGAAAAAGAGATTATGATTATAGTTACATATACATAAACATCAGAGATATCACTATTTGGCCTCCGGCCATTGGGGTGATATTACACTGACACCATGCGGCCTCATGGATAACTATAACAGATTACCTAAGCTGTATTTGACAACACTTTTGGGATTTTTATGTCCTCAGTTCTCCGAATTCGCACTTTATTTGACCTTTTAATTTTTTTTTATTCGAGCGTCACTGATTTGTCTTTTGTAGACGAAACGCGCGTCTGTCTCAAATACAAAATTTTAATCCTCGTATCTATGATGGGTTTATTTACAACTTACTGGGTCGATGCCACTGCTGGTAGAGTTTTATTACCAAAGGTATCCCTAGCCCAGTAGTCAGCACTTCTGTGTTGACATGAATCATCATTGTTATGGTCATACGTATGAATTAAATGTTTGCAAAACTTAAATTGTTTGAAATACTGAGGCTATTTTACCTCAGGATTAGATTACCTAAGGTTAATATGGCAAAACTTTTCGGAATATTTTGTATTCTATGCTCTTCAACTTCGTTATTTATTTCGCCTTTTTCACTTTTTTTATTCGAGCGTCACTGATGAGTCTTTTGTAGACGAAACACACGTCTGGCGCATATACAAAATTTCGATCCTTGTATCTATGATGGGTTTAATTAAATAGTAAAACATATGTTGTTATCATATTACATGGATAAAAACCTATGTACATATTTATTGATTTGATAAATGATCAGAATCAGTCTATGGAAGAAGCGAATCGATAAAAGTAAGTCGGTAGACTATTTACAACCGCATTTAAATTCCGCCATTGCATCATCACTTCAAATAAAATTAGTCGGTTAAACAATGTGATTGAAAACAGTAGACTGAACAGGTTGTTAACACTTTCAACTATCAATAGGGTCAAGCAACATTTTCGAAATGATAAGTTCATGTAAGCGTTAATTTTGAAACAGATACGAAATTTTAGTGATATTGATCCTCAAACATTAAGCCGGTCATGAACTAAGTTTGTGAATTATGTTTGCGGTTTCTTGACATGCATTGTGACGTGTCATCGTATTCATTTTATATTAGAAAACTATAGCAGTTATATTAGAAAAGTATCGCATTCATAAATTTTTGATATTAAAAAACATCGCTATGATATAAGACAAACATCGCATTGATATCTTAAAATATAGCAGTATCTTTGACTCTTAGGTGATTTTGGTGCATTTATGATGCATTTATTCAACAATTCAATTTTCTCGTTTAAATACACCTTGCTTGTTATTACATAAAATAATTCATGGAAATTATACAGCAGACGTATGTCGTCTTAAATGTCACCCTGTTTTAAGAACAGAGTCATTACTTTATACCTAGACATCTGCCTTTCTTCGTACAAATGCTAGCATTCGTCTGAAATTTCCCACAATGCAACTCGTTGATATAAGACAATATCGCTCGTTGATATAAGAAAAGTTTTTATCGGATCGCGTCTTCCATAGACTGAGAATCGTCTCGTGGTTTGTACTTTGCAGGGTTATTATTTCATTTCATTTCGTTTGATATTACATGTTTTTTATGAATATGATAATTAGCGTTTTTGTTCTAAAACCTAGATAGCATGATTTCCCGCATGACTGGCAGTTTTTTATGTTATTTTCTTCAACAAAAAGGATGAGTTACTTGGAAAAAATAAAGTTCTACATGAAAATATTTTTGGTTTATTTTGAAAAAGTGAATCCAATAAATACACAAGATAAAATAAACAATTTAAGAGTACTAACTAACATTTTCTTCTTCTATATGAATACGGCTTAAAAGAGCAGTATCGGACTATTGAAATGTCCCCCGACGTTGTATGAAAAGACAACTATTTTATCATGAATATCTTGCAATGAAATTTTGGCTATTGTTAAATAATTGACACAAATAATTAGGAGCAACACTATTTACACAATCAAACATATATATATGATTAACCTAGTTTTGATGAAATTCATTTCAATTGTAAGATCATATGCTTGAAGAATTGCTGAGGGTTAAATCAATTTTGAGAGCAAAAAAAAAAAAAAAAAAAAAAAAAAACGTGCGCATTATCAAATAAAAAGTCGGAGAGAATGGGAATATAATTCAGTCAAATGAAATGGTATCAGATCGATAGTATTAGTGTAAATAAAATATTTATTTACGAAGAGTACTAAATTAAGAACGTTCAATGATAATGCAAGATGTATACAAGAGAAACATACAGACTTGCAAATGATATTAACCTGAGGGAAGTAGCTGTGAGTTGCGATTATTGTGAACAAAGTAAAAACTTTGAAAACAAATATTATCAAGAATTTCTATTGTTTCAATGCACACGTTTTTCAAATTTTTTAAACATTTGACCAGTATGCAACAATATTTACTTAAAAGCAGAGGTCAATCAGTCTACTTGTAATTGTTTATTTTTCTTATCGCTGGATACTTTATATTTGGATTCAAATACCCTGAACCTTAGTTGACATTACAAAAGTAGGAGAAGAATTGTCAGCACATGGAAATTATCAAATTATGTGTTTTAAAAAGTTTGATGATACTCCCGCCATGGTATAAATTCAGGAAAGAGGTTTTAAATTGAAAAATACAAAGGTTGGTATAGCTTTGTAGTATAGAGTGTAGATTGGAAATCTCACCTTACAATAATTAATTCACAAATTAATTAAGCAGTCAGACATATTTCACACTATGATATCAGCTATGTGATTAGCAGTTGTTTATAATGATCTTGTATAGCCTGATTTTGACACTCATTATACAACTTAATACACTTAATAACCCATTTGAATCTAAGGACAAACAAAAATCATAATTGGCTTTCCAGACGTAATTTACTAATGGATTTAGATTGACAATACATGTATGGAATTCGACCTCTATTCATCAGTATTAATGATTTAAAAGAAGAAACATACAGGTAATTGAAGGATTTTTTTTGAAGATCAGATAATAATTACATTTACGCATGTATGTTTCATTAGAATCCGTAATTTTGATTGGCTGACAATTTTTTGCGTGGCACTCAAATATCATATTTTGGTTCTATATTAAATACAACAGCTATGATTGCACGTGCTATTCAAAATAAAATAATGAATTTAAAACAAAACAAAAAGATTGTTATTACTTTTAATTTCATGGTACAAATGTAATAGCATAAACATGTAATTTTGTGATATACTTCATACAAAATGTGCTTTTGTCAACACTTTGACAACCAATTTAAAATTGTAAAATGAAGCATACAATTTTATAATGAGTGTCAAAATAAAAAGTTAAATTTAGGCAACAGTAGAAAACCGGTGTTCAAAAGTCATATAAAAATCGATTGGGAAAGTCCAAATTCGGCTTACAAACCAAAACCATATAAAAACCAAAGGAAACACATCAACTATAAGAAGAAAACAAAGGAACAGGAATACCGTAGTGGGAAAATAACAAACGCCAACACGCAAAGAAATGAACTATTATTATTTGATAACAACTGCCATATTCTTGACTTGGTATAGGATATTTTAAGAAAAAAAAATAGCAGGTTGAACCTGGTTTAATGGCATGTAAAACCTCCCGCTTTATGAAAATGTTAAAAAATATTGCTAAAACACTATCTCATGGAAATAAAGCACAAACACATGCAATAATATTCATTATAAACAAATGCACAAACAAAAAATATAATAGTCGACCCAACATTCAAACTGTAACTCAACAACGAACATATTCATCAAAGATAAACACCACCGGGTGTCAAAAACAGTGACGTACTTACTTAAAACTACCATGCAATCTCGAAGTTAATACACTCATTTTACCTTGTTCCTTAAACAATTTTCATGACAATGACGGCATAGAAAGCAATTGTATATTTATTTTGATAACAAACGATACGACATAACATATTCACAATTCGAAAGCATAAGTGAAACATAAAAAATAAATCCATGAACAAATACTGAGCAAAGCCTTTTTTTAAATTTTATTTCTGATTCGTATTTATCGTCTGATAAAGTCGTGCTGATTATAAGGTTCATAGTTTTCTCTACTATCAAAATATTAGTTTGAACCCGTCCAGGGTTTATTACATCCGGAAAATTCAGAAAGATTGCATTTAGTAGTATTAATCCCTACATAATGACGAAGTTCATTACTTTGTTATATTAGTATTATAGAATTCGCGGGCACTACGTCGACTGAGCATACGCGAAAGCGTATAGGACGCAGATCGATAATGGTCTACAAAGTTAGATCTTTTCTAAAAAAATGTAGTGTTTTCTGTGAAAAGAAATTGTTTCAAAGACAAATTAAGAAAGTACAAAACACTACATTTTCTTTAGTAGTATGGAATTCATTTCCACTTTATCCCAACAAATATTAGATCTTCAAATTTGCGTTGGCAATTAGTGTTCTTCCCTGAGATTGATTGGAACCCTTGCTTCTGAGACATTCTAGTTACACCACTTGCGCCGTGCCCAAGCGCCTTAAACCCCTCGACGACCGATAAAATACATAGACAAACCTCAACTCTTTATATAGAAAACATCTTTGTAAGTCTCTTCTGTGTTTCTTAAAAAAAAAATGCCTTTTATGTCATCTCTCTTAATAAGATTCTTATTTGCAGTAAACCTATTCTAGTTTGAGTTCAGTTTGACTGTTCATATAAAAAAAGTAAGCTTCGACAAAATTAAAGATTATCTCAAATGCTCCAAAACGGTTAGTTTGTACTTTCATGAGCAACATGTGTAGAACAGAATTTGTTTACCCTTTGGGGTCACCTCAAATCACTCCCAGGTTTAGATGTGGTTCTTATTGCTCAGTCGTTAGTGTTCTTTGTTTTGTATTGTGTACCATTGTTTGTTTGTTACGTGGGCGTTTTTGTTATTGCATTGTCAGTTTCATTCCGATTTATGAATGTCCCTCATTCGCTTCTCTTTCTACTTTTTGTTTTGCAACCTACCTGTCATATTGCTAATTATGGTTATATGCACGAACATGACGTAAATCTATTAAAACATCTGTTTTCATTCGGGATACGTCTCTATAGGGATTAATAATTCTGTTGACAACAATTTGAAAACAGTACTCACTGCATCATTTCGTCTTCGTGTAATGGTATGCAATGATGTGTAAAATAACATCCGTGAGACAACATTTTAAGTGTAGAAACCCCCAAAATATATGTAGTGGAAAAATAGACAGCAGCACTGCATATTAGATGCGTTTACTAATATATTTACAAAATCTTGATAAACTATAATACATTAACTAAAAACAGAGAATACAGTCAGCAAGACAAATTTTGGTCACGACAGTTTCAATGTCAATAAAAAAGTATTGTTGTTGCATTGTATCATGTATCATTTTTGTTCTTCAAAAATTTACAGTAAGCACCTTGAAACCCTCTAGTTAATTTATTTGAAGAACCTTTAAAGGGAAAATATAGCAGGAAAACTAATAAATGTTGGCTAGAAAACATTAACAACTTAGAAAACAATTGGACTAATAAATAAATAAAAACAAATAAACTGCTTTAGACTGATAATACTTTCACACACTGAGATTTCTACTTTTAAAACTCAAACGTAGCTATATCTTTCAAAAGATAAAATGTTGATCTCTATAGTTAAGGTTTTCAAAACTGCTATGGAGACGATTTTAAAGATTTTCTGGACAGATAACAACCATTAGAATTAAGTGAACAGATCGATGTCAGTTAACAACTCAGTGCGTGTTTTATTTTATCAATAGTATTTAAAAAATGTAAGGAAGTTTGACAGAATACAAGTCATATTTGAGCGATAACCATTTCACGTTAACATGTCACACCATGAACCAAAGGCAAAAGGCAAAACTATTGCACAGGAGTGGGTCAAGAAGGCACAGGTTAACACAAACAACACTCATTAATTACATCCTCGCACATTAGAGTACCATCTCATTTTGGAGTCCTATATTATTATATGTATGGTGGAATACTGTTTACTCTCAATTTCTATAAGAAATAGCTAAACTATCTGATGTTTGTTTTCAAAATGTCACTTCGTCATATTTAATAACTGTAACTTACAATACATACCATACACGTTAGATAGAAAAAAAAAACTGAAAATTAATTTGATTAAAACGTGAAGAGAGTAAAACCATACAAACCAGAAGTAATAAATAGACATATGGAGGTCACATGATAGTCCAGGATGAGTTCTTAATTCAGACCTTACAGATGAACTGCTTATCATATATATACTTTATAACATTAGGTATCTGACGTTTATAAATGTACCAGCATTGATCCTTTCATGTCAAAATAATTGATTCGAGAATTATTCTAATTCTGAACAACCGTCTGACTACAAACATATTGTGCTGTAGGGAAATTACAGTTAAACTATTAGATATATTATGTTCGTTTTTTATTACAGTACGTGTTATGTAATATCTATTTTATGGTTATCTCGCTTTTGCTGCTGAATAGTTGAATGATGAATGTAAACCAAGATAAACAAACCACAAGATGGAAAGAGTATTTGATCCTAAAATTGTCTTTTATGAGCATTCATCTGGACATTAACTATGGTATTCTCATCATAAAGTTTTGTAGTAACGTCATTTAGTTATAATAAAAGTCTTTATAATTTATTCTTTGAATCTTCAGTGTACATTTACCACGGAGATGGTTTGCCTAACATTTTCAAATCTTACAAAAACCCCAAAAATGTAAATACAAAATTGTTATTTCATGTCCGACAAGGTTAGAAATATATTTTCTAGAATCTACATTTCTAGTAGTAATGCTTTGAAAGGTTTAACTTCAGTTCGTAGATAGCAGCTTGACTTCAAACGTCTTTGTAATGACTATACTCGTAATTAGTTAATGAATGCTTCAAAGACTCGAAAACTAAGGACCAGGAACTAAACGGGCGATAGAAATTCATTTTGCCACATATTTAAATAATAAACAATGTTACAGTTTATAAGCTAACTTCATAATGTAAGAAAACGAATGTATTGACTTCAAGGCCATAAGGATAAGCATCATAATTATTTTATAGTCTGATAAGTATTTAATTTACTTTCAGTTACATTTGTTTTTAGGAATCAACAATACGCTATATAACCATATATACAACATATAAAACAGCACAACCAAATAAGTGTCACAAGAAAGTTAAAATAAATATTTTCATAACTCTTCTTGCAAAATAAGGTATAATTCAAAACTAACATTTTAAAGTTTATAAAAAGCATATTGTTAAACGAAAACGATGGCAACCTCAAAAGGGTGGAGACACAAACAACGACAGAACTAAATGCTCGACTATTCTACGGACTCACGGTGATTTTGTACAAAAATCTGTACACAAGCTTTATTTTTCACCTAGTCACTTCAATTATGTAAAAAATACACTGACTGCATGCGGTACTTTTAGATATATAGTGGGTCGAAAGTTTACACATTTACTTGGACATGTCTATCCTTTGAACATATAGAGATAACTAATTTTGTTTCATAAGATAACCACAAATGGCTTTTTTGTTAAAACATTCGGAATAACATCTTGAGATAAGTAGTTTGTGAAACAAATTCTATGAAACATTAATTTTCATTAAATTTTATTAGATCAAGCTGTAATGTTACATAACATATGGAAACAAGTAAACTTATTTGTCTTTCGCTAGCTTGTAGTTTTCCTTGACATGTGTCGGTTGGATATTTGTAAAGCATAAGAAGACTAATGTCCTCGGAACAGTGGAATATGTTTGAAGTATTTGGTGAGTCTGATGAATGGCTGTTGAGCAACAAAATGACAACAAAAAGACATGTTCAGCACGGGAAATTAAAAAAAGAAATGAAACTTGCTCTGTACTAGACCGACACGTTGAACTTCATACATCATAACATATAGCTTGTTCACAAGAAAGAATGCCACAGAAAGATATGCTACTTTAATAGGATTCATTATTCTGACTTTAATCTTACCAGTCCATACTCTTACTTCGTATTGCTATGTCCTTTGTCTGAGCACCAGCTAACACAGATTTAAAGGTTTCAGATTATAGATTGTTTCAAATTTGAATAATTTTTGACAATTAAAAGAGGCTACCCAAAACATTTGTTTATTTTTTAACGCAACTGAATTTCTTATTTTTCTTTATTTTTATTCAATTCAAAATAAATCTACATGATTTACTATATCGTTTGTAATGAATCCTAAAGTGGGTACATTTATCTACGCTAAATGACATCGATCTGGAAACTTGCTATTACGGACAAAAAACATTTGTTTACTTTTTAACGCAACTGAATTTCTTATTTTTCTTTATTTTTATTCAATTCAAAATAAATCTACATGATTTACTATATCGTTTGTAATGAATCCTAAAGTGGATACATTTATCTACGCTAAATGACATTGATCTGGAAACTTGCTATTACGGACAAAAAAACATTTGTTTATTTTTTAACGCAACTGAATTTCCTATTTTTTAAAATTTTTATTCAATTCAAAATAAATCTACATGATTTACTATATCGTTTGTAATGAATCCTAAAGTGGGTACATTTATCTACGCTAAATGACATCGATCTGGAAACTTGCTATTACGGACAAAAAAAAACCATTTAAGTGATCGCAATATGTGAACGGATTCAGCTAATTCATTAGTGATATAAACAAAACAGACGACAGTCTTTCCCCGGTATTTAACAGTATTTAGAGTAGTTGACCATAATTAGATAACGGGAAATTGACAGACGTGAAGAGAGGTAATAGTAGGTCAATGATACAACTAATTTAGTGGGAAAATAGACATAGAATTAATTGTTTTTGAGATTACGTGAAATATGCTACTCTGAAACACATTAAAGAAGCCAAAAAATTTCTGAGTAACCAATGGAATACTGATTTAAAGAACAATTTTAAAAGAAAGTTGCTTCTCACATTTTACCTAACTAACTCTAAAATATGAAGACAGAAAAAAAGCGCTACAAATAAAATTTGCTCACACATCGGTGTCAATATAATGAAATTTAACATGTTTAATGCGACTGTCATACAAGTGAGAGGTTGTGCTAGCCATAAAACAAAATTAATCCCTCGTTTCATAAGGTAATAACGGTACCAAATCAGGAATATGAGAGTCGTTATCTATACGTTTAATGTGTTTGCGCTTTGATTTTGCCATTTGATTGCGGATTTCCGTTTTGAATTTTCCTTGGAGTTCGGTATTTTTGCCATCTTACTTTTAAGTATGATTGTTTTTTAAATATAAAAACTAAGAGATGACTCCACTTTTATTTATTTTTTCTAATGTTACAGTCATATGGAGGTGTGATCCATGCGAGTAAATATTGATACTATTCAAAAATCAATTATCAAATTTGTTCTTACAATTTCACTCTGAAGACATTCCATTAATTCTTTTGGGTGCTAATCCTGTCCGTTCTTGGTCTTTCCTTTTGATTGTTCAGAATTTTATTTGGTTGTCCTTATAATCGGAGCTGACTTCGTCTATCTCTTGTTCATTTGCTTAATTTCACATTCTACTTCTTTTTTTAGGTCTCTTATGCATTGCCAAGCCTCTTTGATGTTTTAGTCTCCTTTTATTCATATAAATAAGAACACAATACACAAGCCACAGATATATGAATTTGATCACACCAATAACTCCTGATTTATAAATAGGTCTTGATGTACATGATAAATGCGATTTGTTAGAAAAATAGAATACATATGAAGAACAAATGGTAGATTTGAGTCAGTATTTATCAAAGAAAACCATACTTACTGTCGAAACATAGGTAAAAGTCCATTTTCAACCAAAAAGGAAATAATAAATAAAGCATTTAACTCGCAAAACCAGCGGTCAACTGTCTGTCTTTTTTAAACTACTGCTAAGAATGAAAAACGCAACACACGGATTCTGCAAAATTCATTATCAAAACCAATCAAAACATTGCATCAAAATTAAATAGAAACTGTTCGTTAGACCTCATCTTTCTTTTGCAAAATCGTCTAAAGAGATAACACATCAACACAAATGGTATAGTACACCGTCACTTTCAATCCCATTTTTTATGTTCTAGTTTCAGAATTTACCTGTGACGACACGTTTTTTGCGTTGATACATTTGTCTGACGCACAGTTCATAATTCTATTGTACTGTATAAATAAAGACAACAGTAGTATACCGCTATTCGAAATTCATAAATCTATAGAGAAAAAAAAACAAATCCGAGTAACAAACTAAAACTGAGGGAAACGTATCAAATATAAGAGAACTACGACACAACAGAAATACAACATCAAAATGTAACACACACAGAAACGAACTATAATATAACAATGGCCATTTCACTGACTTAGTACAGGGCATTTTAAGATAAAAATGGTGGGTTGAACATGGTTGTGTGGCATGCCAAACCTCCCACTTTAATGGCAATGTTAATTATAACATTAAAATGATAATTTTACATGACAGGACTACAATACAAATAAATGGGGGAAAATATAGGACAGAGAAACAAACGATTAATAGCCAACAACAGGTACCTGTTTAAATATTTTGTACGCCAGCCGCGCGCAACGTCCACACAATACTAATCAGCAACGCCCAGATAAAAAAGTTTGAAAGCCAAAAACAAGTACAAAGCTGAAAAGTATTGAGGACCAAAAGTTTCAAAAAGTTGTGATCAATACGGTCAGGTTTATCCGCATGGGACAAGAACATCCTTATTATTTAGAATAATACATACTTTTGCAAACAGTAAATTTTATAAAATGACTATATAATAGATATACATAATTAAACTGAAGAAGTGACTAGCTACAGAACAAAAATGGATAAATTACAAAAATTCACAGCCAAAATGACGTCACATTTGAATTTCTAAAACGAGTTCCCAAAATTAAGAAAGAATTTAGATGAAGTTTAAATTTTGTATGACTTCTCTAACGTTTATTATAAACAGTGAAAAATACAATACTAATTAATATCAAATTGTAGTAGTAAATAGCTAATTAATTGTAATATTTAGCTATGTCGGTGTTCTTCTAAATCAAACTGTAAACTAAATATATCGTGTAAATAAATTTCATTGATCGAAACTAAAATCTAATTAATGAACTGGATGATCAACTGTCTTTACCATAACACACGAATACAACAGAAAAAAATGTATATAACTACAAACGTTAAGACATTTGACAAAATCCGCTGACTATTATTTCGTAAATAAATTTTAGATGTCTTTTGTTATTCCGTTGTAAACATGTTGAAATGTACTACTGTATTATTCATTTATTATATTCTCTGTCTTGAATGACTTGAGTGTTCTTGCATTTATTTGTACTGTATTTCAGTCACGTGATGTTGATATTTTAGCAGTATTTTGAACGTTAGCATAATAGCGGGAGGTTGAGCTAGCCATTACAACAGCTCAACTAACAATTTTGTCTTGAAATGTCCTTTCCAAGTCAGGAATATGGCAGTTATTATCACATAGTCAGTTTATATTTATTTTGGCGTTCATTTTTGAAGCAGTTCAGTGTTTCTTTTTTCCGTCTTTTTCTCTCTTATAATGAATGTGTTCCCTCAGTTATGGTATGTGACCCGAATTTGTTTCAATTAAATCGATTTATGACTATAGATCAGCGGTATCGCAGTTTACTACTATTACTTTTATTTATCAAATTAACAGATGGATTGGCTCCTTCCTACAGAACAGAAACAGAGTTTGATACTTAAAAGAGTTGCATTGACGCAAGTATCATTGCCATTTGAAGGCACAGTACTTGGTCCATAACACTTCCGGGCATAAATTAATCATATATCAGAAATAAAAATTTCAACGACATATTTCTTTTAAAAAATATCATCAACCGACTTGACCTTTCACAGAGAAATTTGATACCATTGAATGACTAGAGAAACCAATGCCAGATGAGTTTCAACGCCAAGAATATGAATCGTAATCAGAATATCAAATTAAATCGATTGTTAATGTAACAAAAAAAAAAGAAAAAAAAAAAAAGAAAACTGCATGGTAATATCATAGTAACTGTCGAAGCCATCAAATATCAGTACCGACTGGGGATGACAATTTGATAATGCAGCTGGCTTAAGACATGCCATTATAGTTTATCCGCAGACACTTTAAAGCAAGCACAAAACATGTAAAAACATCATCATAAAAATCCATGATTAAACCCTCAGTGGAATATGGATGCACATGCAGTATATATGGAACCAATTAAAACAGTATAAGATTACAGCAATACGATATGTGCATAAAATAGCAACATGATGTACACAGTAAATAAACGAACAGACCACCGCTTGGTAGCTGTGTCACAAATATTGTAAAAAAATTATAAAATGACTCAAGCATGATAACACAGCAACTGTCATAAGATGGGCTTGTTGTCGATGTATAAATATATTAGGATATTTGTAATAATATTGGGCATATTTACCCCCTTGCAATCAGTAATTGTCTAAATAATCATATGAGTTATTGGGTATTATACTGTTTTGTAAATTGCTTTACTTTTCCAGTTCTTATTTCATATGTTGTCTTCTTTATACTTCTTACAACTGCTGACTATGTAAGAATGAACAAAAAATGTTTGGATGTTATATGTTAGTTGTTTTTCTAAGTTAGTTCAGCGTCAAAATCAATGTCTAGTCTTTTATTGTTTTATATGAGCAAAAGGGGAATAGCAATACAAAATACCCAAGTCTGGCAGCACCCAACAACACTTAAAACCAAAAAAAAGGCATCAATAGTCAATTTATACAGTTTGAAAATAGAGATTCTATATTGAAAATCTTGAATTACCATATTCATTTAAAAGATCGCTTCGAAAATAAAAATGAAATATCAAGAAGATATCAGCTTTCTAGAATTTTTGCTTTATCGTCTAAAAATTTGCCAAATCAACATAAGTTGAAATAGTACATATTCTATGACATATATCAAGCTCTTAATTGCCTAGTCAGGTCAAGTTATGTCAAGTAAAGTTATGTTTCTTCTATGCTATTATATTGAACAATTATGTTTGATTCAAGCTGCCATGTATTTATTGAAAGCCGTGGGTATGTTCTCGCTATTCAAGTCCTGTATTTGTTTTTAATTATATACTTTGTTCTTGTCAGCTAAACTCAGTAAATAATCTTATTACTGTTTCTCTATAAGATCGATCGAATACTACATTCACATTTTACAATATCGATATGCTGCTTTAAACCTTTTCAATGTTGTTTATATAAGAAGTATTAAAACACACCTGCGGTCCTTGACTGGATTAAAGTAGCAACGCATTATTGTTAGCCTGGATTTGTAGGAATCGTATTGTCATCTGATAAAGTCATGCTGATTATAAGGTGCACAGTTTTCTCTGCCTTCTAATTCTATTGTTTTAAATCCCATCCTGGTTTTTCTACTACAACTTTATCCCTTATTTTGTTAATAGTTGTTTTTATATTTTTTAAACCTTATATTTTGGGGACGAGCGAATCAGACATATGTATGTCCATATGTTTTATTGCATTGTTATTGTTTTTGGGGACGTTAACTTCTGATGGTTAAACCCGACCAGACCAAGAACTGGGAAGTGAAGTGCTCATATTAAATCTGTACCGCTACAATGTGTTGAATGCCCCCTTTTCATCATATCCTATGGCTCATATCAAAGAGCAAGATACAAAACATACATACAACCGAAAACTGCATGTGACATATCCTATTGGTAAAGGTATCGGATTCGACCCGGAACTTGTTAACTATGCTGAAATCAAAAGGGCTTTGGTAGTGTAGTTTTTTATCAACACGGTTGTCCTATATTACATGTAGTGTTAAATAAAGTTGAATTCTTTGATTTGTCGTTTTACGTCATTCCGGCTACCAAATTGGACCTCGTTATTTTTGTATTATAGATTCATATCTAAATTTTATTTATTTATTTATTATTATACAGTATTTATAACAGCGCATTATATAATATCAAAAATTACCATAAGCGCTTATTCTGATATTTTCATGTTATAATATCTATGAAGTGGCAAAGGTAAAACTCATTCATTTCGACAAGGGAATGTTATCCTTGGGTGGGTCAACCTTTACTTCCTCTTTTAACTACCAGCAAGTTAAATATTGCAAAAACCGTCAGAGATTATAATGCTGTTATTATATTTATAATCAAAATAGCAGTTTCAATTTAGGCAAAGAGCTAGAAACTAAGTATGCAATAGCTAGAATGTTGTATCAAAATAAGTAAAAGTTTAAGCTCGCCCATTTAGTACATTTAAACAAGTTGTTCAAAAAGGATAACGAGCAAAGATGTATGCATGAATTTTTATTGTGTCTGCCAAATTCTACTTTTTAACGAGTTATCATAAAACATCCTCTTCTGAAAAAAACTTTGTTTACCCCATTTCCAATTTCAATTTTATTGAGGGGCCATAAAACTATCGAAAGCCTATAGCTTTCATAGCTTTCGTCAATGTATAATTCACAAAAACGTTTTCATAATTGATCTGAGTATCTCGAAAAAAGAATTAAAGAGGAATGTGTTCATTGGACAAAGATGCCACATTTTAAAGTAAGACACATTCAGCAATTATTCAATTTATATTGGGACATTACTCATGAACGGTGAAAATGACGCCAACAATATGCAAACATTATCTGTATTTCGTGATAATGAGTATTGTGAATATTGTTCCATACATGTAACATTTGGTAAAGAATTAAAGTTAGATTGCAAAAAACGGCAAATTTAGCAATTTTTCCATTTATAAACGAGCATCACTCAAGTAGATGACGCCACCCAAATTCGAAACAAGAATATGATGTACAGTAGTTGTCGTTTGTTTATGTAGTTTATACATGTTTCTCGTTTTTTTATATAGATTAGACCGTTGGTTTTCCCGTTTAAATGGTTTTACACTTGTAATTTTGGTGTCCTCTATAGCTTGTTGTTCGGTGTGAGTCAAGGCTCCGTGTTGAAGGCCATATCTTAAACTATAATGATTTACTTTTATAAATTTTTATTTGGTTGGAGAGTTGTTTCATTGGCACTCATACCACATCTTCCTATACCGAGAACTGTGTTTGATCGTAATAAGCTTTGTGTTTTTGTAACTTCCAAAACATTTTGTCGAGGCAAACTAAAGTTACAGCACGGAAACTAGTTTTTGGACGTACAGACGGGTGGACGTACAAACTGACAAGACTAAGACTAAATACCCTCTCTGCAACGGCAAGATCATGAAAGATTAAGTTCAACAACTAGCACGCTTATCAGGATAAATGTAAACGTTTGTTCATTGGTATTTACTTGTATTGTATGGGATTGTTTAAATAACCTAAATGATATCAATTTGTTCCAGCATACAGCATACAATCTACGACACCATTTTGTTTCTAAAAAAAATGTTTAGACAAGGTAAAGGAGATCAATTTTCTTATTGTTGTCATTGTCATTGTCAATTGTTATTTCTCTACCACCTCCAAGTTTTTAGTGATTATAGAAAAGAAGATGTGGTATGATTGTCATTTTCCGCCTCTTTTTTTAACAAGTGATCTTATATTTTTATACTAGTATATGCAATGCTATATAAGAAAATTCTGTCAACAATTTTGAATTCGTCCATAAGATAAAAAAATGTCCAAACATCTTTTTAAGGCAATAGGCAATTTTGATACAAAATATTACGTGTGCTTTATAAGACTTGTGTATCGTCGACATCGATTCCTCATGAAATATATAAATAAATTTGTATCTGACGGACAGTTTACGTAGTATGAACAAGTCATCCTTATTATATATTTTGTTTGATAAAAAAAGTTGTAGTTTTTAATCATCTTAGGATTGTTCCGTGACCTAGCTGTTTGTTAAGAAATTTGGTATAATGCTGGTACATTTTACTACATTAACGTTGTGTACTTTTATAATGCTAAAACATAATAGTAAAGATTTAAAGACTATTTTAAGATAGCCCTAGTCCAAATGTGATATACACTGAGAGAATGTTTGACTTGACCTCCTTAGGAACTGTTAATTCGTTGTTGTTATTATCAATTTTTGAATAATTCATCTTACAAAAATATCCAGATATAAGGAAATGGTTAAAGGCATTGTATTTGGTATGATAATACTTTCGTTCGTTTTGATAACGAAGCGCCAGATAAAAGACACCAGGTGTCCTTAACTGTCGTAAATACTCTTATGACTTAATGTAAGTGTTACAAGGGCTAAACGATAGTCGTTTGAAAGATATTTTGAATAACACCTTCAAAAAAGGATTCAGTGTCTACATAAATATAAAGTTGTTCAAAATACAACCACATTTTTATTTTTTTTATCATGATGACCCATGCATTACCTCTTTCTAATGGAGTGTCTGTATGTCACAATCGGGTCAATTTGCATGTATTTGTAGTGAAGTCATAGATTTCATACTAAATTTTATTATGCATTATTAAAATCTTTAGCAGCAAAGATACAAAATGTGCAAAATTCAATTATTGTCAGAAATAAAAATAGAAGTTTGATGGGAATTTAATATGTTTAATTTGAGGAATTTGGTATAGTTGATTGATCTACATGTACATATTTCTTAATGTAGTTATATGTGGTGTAGGTGAATTGTTGTCTGGATGAGATATCTTACCTTTTATCCTTTTGATACAAACCCCCTGGTATTTTTAACCCTTTCCAACGCTAATAGTAATTTGCATTCTTACCTTACGAAATTATATACACCTAAAACGCAAAATAAACTTTTTTCGATATTGAAATTCATCGTGTCCTTACTTCATATAGAAAAATAAAGATGTGGTACGATAGCCTATGAGATGAGTCCCAACAAGATACCAAATGACCTTAAAAGTTAACAACTATTAGTCACAGCATGGCCTTCAACAATGAGAAAAACTCATTCCGCATAGAAAGCTATGAAAGGCCTCGAAATGACAAATGTAAAATAATTCAAATGATATACTAACTAAAAAGTCAAATCAACAAGAAACTGAACTCCTTGGAAAATTAAAAAACGAAAAAGTGTCAAAATCAAAAGCCCAAACACATCAAACGAACAGATAACAACTCTCATATCCATAACTTGGTACAGGCATTTTCTTTTGCAGAAAAGGATGGATATAACCTGGTTTTTTTTAGCTAGCTAAACCTTTCACTTGTATGACAGTCGCATAGAATGCCACTATATTTATAACGAAGTGTGGAAAAAAACATGTAAAAATGTAAAAATTTGAAAAATAAGGGTACAGCAGTCAACATTGTATTACAATCTTAATCCCTTTTAAAACAAAAAAATCTGTAACAAAGACGCACAAAAAGGCTTATAGACAAAGCACTTTAGGAAAAATGAGGAACAAGAACATGAAACTCTATCATAGCACAATAACACAATGGGATGTTTAAGTACGGATCATCTTCATATGTAACAAAAAAGCACAAAAGGCGTATAGACAAAGCACATTAGCAAAAATGAAAGAAAAGAATACACAAATGTTACTAATGTTAGAAAAATAACACAATAACAAGATGTATAAGTGCTGAGCATACTAAATGTATGTACTTAACACTTAAACGAAAATCTAATATGTTGTACAGAAACACAAAATCCTCAATTATGTTTTCATCAGTGTTTAGTATTATAATGCGAATACTATTTTATATCTTATGAGCTAGCCTATCTGTAATTTTGATATAATGATTTACAAAGAAACCTTAGTACTAACAAACTAAATTTGAATTTAAACATACTGATTATTTTTGATTTAATATAAACAATATATGTTAATGTAAGAAACAAAACCAACTGTTACAATGTAGTTACAAAACAAATAAATAAAGCGTTAATCTTTTATGTTATCAAGAAACTGTTAACAGCCTTCACACATTTGCATGCACATTTAATATCAATCTTTCTCTATCAGCTGAAAAAATTAAAGAATTGACAAAATTGCATCCTTCAAGGTTTAGACTCCATTTTAAAGTATAGTAGAACACAGAGTATTATATTTCAAAATTCAATGCTTTTTGATTTGATGACTTTGACAAAGTTTCCGGTTTGAAAAATTGGTAATTTTAAATCTATTTGATTTATCAAATACCGCAAAATCTGTTTTGAGCTTCTCTGATTTAGCTGTTATATTCAGACTGTATCTGCTTAATAATGTTTTGGTTCAGAAGTTTTTAATTTATTAGGCTACGGAATATTTATACAAATGCAGTTATCTATAACAGCGATACAAACTCAAGGAAAGTAGTTCTGCGCTTTCATAGTTGTTTGCAATACATCTTTGATTGGCTATGGTGGTTTAATTTCACATTTAATTTGCATTTGTAACTGTCAACAGAATTATAGTCAACGACATAAAATAAGTTGTTCTTTCCGTCTATAGAATCTTCATAATTCCTTTTTTTTAAATTTAAATTTGCTAGGATATATTAAGATTTTAACCTTGCAAACAATCTGTTTCTTTTGTTGTTGGGTATATTATTAAGTGTATTTCTTATGTATTTGGGTAAATATCTTACAAACGTATGCATACATATTCCCTTTTAAGTAATACTGTAAGTTTATTCTTTGTGCTACATAACTCCAATCCAAACCGGAATGGACGATTATCATGTATTCCCGAAAGGACAATATTTACATCCTGCTCGCGACAGGCAAAATAACACGTTACGATTCACAATTTTCAGGGTTAACATATCAGCAACGGAACAGTGTCGTGTACTCAAAGAATATCAAACTAAGAAATAATGTTCTCTGTCATGATGACCGTGAATATAAGGATAAAACTTACGTTTTTGTATTGTACATGATAAAAGACCATAAAATGATTAGATTTTAGACGTAACACGATTTCTAATTTGCTATTTTTTGTCTATAAGCTCATAGACATAATTTTGTCAGGTGACCGTGACGTCTTCAACGGTTTTTCATTAATTAGTCCTTAAAAATAGAATTTAGAATTAAACTATAAGGAATGACTGTAGTAAATTTGTTTTCTGTCTACACAAAAAAAAATGGTGTACGCGTAGCACGTTTTTCAGTTTGCACAAATTTTTTTATGTTATTTCTTCATAGGCAGATAAGAATATCAGTCATGCCTTAATTTGTAATGACGTTTACACGTATTTTGATGATTGAGTAATTATCCAAACGTCATACAGCAAACAATTTCAGTTGACTTTATTTTGCGGCAATGTAGTATTTAATACACGCATACATACACAATTGCATGCTCTTGTATTGCAAATATAAAAGAACAAAAATTAGTAAACAGCAATTTAATATCCGTCTTACACCGACGAACAAAATCAAATCATCCCCCATATTATCCAATTAAGAAACATTTCTAATTGTTCATAGTAATTTCGTCTTGTTAATAGACGTCAGGTTAGACCTTTCTATCCTCATGGCGTCTTTAATGATTCCCCTTATAATTATTTTTTGAAGTATGCTTAGTTTATGTTGTGCATCTTTGTTATGCTTTATCCTCCGAAACAATTAACAGATATTTGTACCGTTCATCTAAATTGACACATTAAATTAATTGATCAGCTGCTGTTATAGTATACTGCATTGTAACATTTATAACTTAATAGATTAAGAATGGTGAAAAAATAACATATTTCAATCAATAATTGTCGTAAATTACCAAAGAATGATTAAATTTGACTTAATGTGATGTTATTGTGGAAAAGTGTGCTACTTTGAAATCTCTCGTTTTGTATGTTCTGCGAAAGCAAATAAAAAATGGAATAAATATTGAAAAAAGCACTTACAATTTTTTTGAGAAAATTATTAGACGGAGCAATAAAAACTAACCCCCAATTACAAAGCAGACAAAATAAAGTTATAAACGAACGATTATCTTATGCCAGCTTTTGATTTATTTAAATATATGATGCTTGTTTCCTAGTAATATTGATACTAAAAGTAAGGCACTAAAAAAAATTTGCAATGATTGATGCAAACAAAAACGTTAATTATTACGTGTGTAAACTTGATTATACAATAATTTCTTTCGAGCGGTGACTCAATGAACAAAGATGAAGTGATAACAGTTAAACCTATAAATATATGTCTTGTTAAAACATGATAATAAAGTCTTTACCTCATTTTAAGATATTTGCGTTATAAAAGCAGTGACTTGAAAGAAAAGTAACAAAAGAAACTAATTTGCAAGACGTGAAAACTCTTGTGAAGTCTGTATTACAAATAATTTTCTACACAGCTGGCATATTATGATGCAGATGTTTTTTTTCTCGATATTTTATAGTATGAAATATCAGATATTAGTTAACACGTGTAAGAAGTAGTGATCAAACCAAATGTAAAGTATTTATCGTTTTATTGACTGTCTTATTAGTATAGATATCTGTATACCACAGAAACTGGTGGTCAATAACTTTTGAAGTTGTGTTCGACAAACAACCATCTCTAAACAGAACATCTCTTATCAGGATGTTTCACAACACTGATTGCGTATTATCGTCGTTACGAGATCAACAAATGCAACAAAGTTCAAACAGGAAATGATTCGGAAACTTTGGAATGAGAAAACAAACGACATTGGATCATAACTTTCTTAGAAGTGAAATAAGGTTTCTTCTTAAACCGTTAAGTTTGAAATACATTAAGTAATTGCAAGGCAAAATAGGAATTGTAAAGCATAACTGGTATATTGATAATTTAAGATGTGATTTGCCAATTGTGAAGTTGGGAAACAAAAATGAACAACAGTTTCACAAATGAAACTTACATTTCTGAACAAAAAATTTCTCATTTTTTACAAACTATATTCATATTCCTATATTCTATAATCGTAGTAATAGCTATAGGGGGAAATAGTATTGTTTGTTATCTAGTGTATGCGTACAAACGGATGAGAACTATTCCAAATTATTTTCTTGTGAATTTAGCCATAAGTGATATAATCATGGCGATTTTTTGTATTCCGTTCACATTTGTGGCCAATCTTTTATTAAACTATTGGCCATTCGGTGAAACTATGTGTCCTTTAGTGAGTTATTTACAAATGGTAGCAGTGTTTCTGAGCGCTTATACATTGGTTGCAATGAGTTTTGACCGCTACATCGTAATTGTGCACCCTTTTAGACCAAGAATAACTACAAGAAAAACCCTGTGTGTTATTATTATAATCTGGATATTATCTTTATCTATACCCATTCCAACATTAATCAAATCAAAAGTGCAATATTATTCAAACACAAGTGGCCAATGTTTAGAAACATGGGATAACAATCACACTTTAATGTATGCCTACAGTACAGGAATAATGGTATTACATTTTTTCGGACCATTAGTTGTGTTGATATTCTGCTATAGTAGAATAGGATATAACATTTGGAAGAAAACCCTTCATGGAAATGATGAAAATAAAAGACGATTACAGTTAGCTTCAACAAAACAAAAGGTGAGTACAACGAAAATTGTAAGTTCTCAAATGACGTCAAACTTGCGTACTTTATGATATTAATTGACTGTTTTAAGGTCATGTACTCATATTTCTCTTCTTTATATGAAAAAAAAACCATGTAAATGTTTTGTCCATGAAATGATGATTTGATATCATATGTTTTCCGAAAGGTGTCTGTTTGTGATAAGAGATAAGTAGTAGGCAATTAGGAATCTTAAAGTGAGAGATCACAAAAGTTGACCTGACACATAACAGAAATAATTGGACGAAAACAGACTTTTGATATTGATTACATTAATGGTTTTATACCAATCAATGATTTGAAATGTCATACGTGTTTTGAGTTGTTTAAGACCATTCCCGACTGACCTAATTGTGAAATCGACAAAAGTTGAATGCCACCGAAGGAAAAAAAAGGGGTTATTTGCTGACCGTAAATTGTTGGGCTTAATTTAAGACGAGGTTAATGCAAATATTTATATACATGTATAACCCATACTTATCTGTCTAAACATGATATTCACAGTATTAGTTATTTTAACATATAATAAATAATGCATTTATCTCTTTAACATTTGAAATATTACTGATTAAACTCTTTCAAACTAGAGGCATTACTTTTTCGATTTTCAATTATTCACCGGTGCCAAAGTCGTATGCATAATCTTACTAAAATCTACGACATAGCCAATTTACTGTAACTAAACTTTAAAGAGTGCATGTTACACGCTCACTTCACATTGACAAGGAATCAAAACGCAATTTGCCAGTCTAAAATTGCCAGAGAACAACAGTACAATAAAAAACTAAAACGAGACATACAAAAGTCATGATTTGAATCTTCCCAAGAGAAATTTTAACGTTGGTGAATCTCATTCTTTTGTACATGACATAACTTTTGAAAGTATAAAAGTAGATGTTGGAGAGCCGTAGTGAAGTGGTGAGCGTATCGGACTACTAACAAAAATGTTCACCGTTCCCGGGAGAAAATTTCTGGTAAGTAATTTTCGACTCTTCCTCGACACCATTTGCGAGTATGGTCTTGAGAAACGATGATAGTCCGTCGGAAAGGGATGATAAATGGCTTACCCGTGTTAAGAGAGAGGAGCCATTATATCTCTTGTACGTAAAAGACAACCTTGTAGATTTCGAAAAAGAGCACGCTAATGCCGCTACGGGGCAGCACTCACACCCGCAAAGTGGAAAGGGATTAATATAAGTTGCAATGACTTGTTTCCAAATCCACTATAAATATGCTTAAATTAAAAACTAAACTAATATACTTCAACGAGAGAGCAACCCTGCAAAAAAAATGATAACAAAAATAACAAAAACAATATGTAGAGCGCAACATACACTCTTCAACAATAGACATGCTACTCAAAAACAAATAATTTGTCTCAATCTGTGCAGTATTTTTAAGGTGTTTATGGGTTTGATGGTTGATCTTTAATTGATTTCAATTTTAAATAATCAAACTTCTAATCAAAATACAGGAAAAGAGCTAAATATCAACGCAATAATATTTCACGATACAATATCTTCAGATTCATGTTCATGTATGAGCACTCTTATCTTACAACTGGTTTTTTAACAAGGAATTAAAAAGCCAAATGAAAATCAGAAAATATTAATTACGTGTAACATTATTTGATTATTAAGTATTGTGATACGTTTTCTAGTCCTTTTACCCGTTTTTGTCTTCTGTAGAATGAAATTAAAGGATTTTTACATTCGAATATGTGTCGTTCTTATTGGGAAACGAATGAAAATTAGAACTAAATATTGAACATATCCCATCAGCATAAGTCATATTAAAAATTCGTAACTAAGAAATCGTTTCCTAAACGGAAAAAACAGGAAATCTTTATTGGAAACATAATGTTGATAAGATTTCAACTAAACGAAGAAAATATCAGTTCAGTTGCTACACGTAATTTGCTATAGTTTTTCTAACAAAACCTGATTATCTAAATGCACTATAAAACTTATAGTATGCTATTTGTTATTCAATAGAATATAAGTAACAATATTACCAAAAGATCTTTGTATACAAACAATGACAAATAAGCAGTAGGTATGTGACAAATTACACATCAAAATTAACACGATGTTTGATCTTCAACGGTCAACATCAGTAACAGCTTATAAAGGGAATGTTATTTACTATGTCATCTCAAAGAGTTTAGTTCTTTGTTGATTTTGTCTGATAATTATATGGTTCAGTAAAGTCCTTTTTACAGCGGATGACCGTGAGGGTATTCCGGTGTATTGTTATCGCCTAGATATCCATTACGTAACCGTTTTTGGTTTTTAACCGATCTATAATTATGATGAATACGTAGACATCATCAAGTGCAAACTGACATTCCTTATCGCGTGTTATAAATTAATTTCTTCAATGAATATTCATCAAATACTTTTTAAAGAAGATTAATCAATAATATATAATGTTTTGTAGTATGTATATACATACAAGTAAAATACAAATGCCTGCTCAAATTCATTCTATTAGAAAAATCGAATTATTGCAGAAGAGTGTCCACCATGCATGCACTTGAACTGCACCATTATGAATATAATATAATAGAATGATATACAAATGCATGAAAATTATATGTATAGATGTAGAAAGATGTGGTATGAGTGTCAATGAGACAACTCTCCATCCAAAACAATTTATAAAAGTAAACCATTATAGGTCAAGGTACGGCCTTCAACATAGAGCATTGGCTCACACCGAACAGAAAGATATAAAGGGCCCTAAAATTACTAACTGTGTAAAACCATTCAAACGTGAAAACTAACGGTCTAATCTATATAAAAACGAGAAACGAGAAACACGTATGAACGACATAAACAAAGGACAACTACTGTACATCAGATTCCTGGCTTAGGACAGGTGCAATCATTTGCAGCGGGATTAAACGTTTTAATGGTACCAAACCTTCTCCCTGTTCTGAAACAATAATATAACTTCACAACATAGAAAAACACACTATAAGATATCAATTAGAAGGCTTAACTCAATCAAAACAATATATACATGTAACTGTAATATACAAGAACTTATATAATACATAAATATAAACCAGAGTATACTGATTTGTATCACAACATTATAATATTCATTACGGTGAGGTTGAATTCCCTGTCATTAATTTATCATCCTCACACGAACTTGTCCCACAAAAAAATCTATCTGTAGATTAACCTCACTTTCAGGTATGGAGATGTGATTTTATTTTCTGAGACAAGTGCTTGTCGGATCATCCACAAGAACTTGCGGTCATTCGATGTTCAGTACTTCAGTAATTTGATTTGTTACGCGCCACGCTATTACATCAGATATTTCAAAAAGCTGGTCTGTTTTAGTACTGAGGTGTCAAACTTTTATTTCCTCTGATCTGTGTGAATTTCACTACAAAATAAAACTCATCTTCAATTATTCCTCGAACTACATAGATGTTATAGTTTACGACTATCTCCTTTTTTTTTTAATGGAACACTTTTTAACACTCAGATTCATTAGAAAGTGTTTACTAACTATAGGGTAATTAATCGAATAAGAGTCAAAGTGTTTTATATTTTATCACCGAAATTTTTGAAGTAGCTTTATCTTTCAGGAAATTGTTGAATATGCGAAAATAAATGATGTGTGGCTATTCTGTTACAATTAAACTAAACAAATGGTTAAGCATGGTCTGTACGAATAACTTTGTCATCATGATACAATCAAATAGAACTGACAAAGAACTTAGGCTACAAAACATTCTATAAAAAAGTTCGAAATAGTATTTAAGCATAGAACATTTTCAACATACCTTGCTATAATGCTTGAACAAATACGGAATTCTATTTTCGCTGTCTAGACAGAAGTTTCGACCGCTAGATAAAACCACGCAACTTAACATATACATGCATAGCTAAGGGATACTACATGTACAAAGTTATTCAAAGTTGCCTTATTTATGAACAAGTTTTTACTAAATTTAAAATGAAATATTTTTCATAAGAGAACAACTGGTCATACCTTTATATTCACAGATAGATAGGTCTGAAGATTTATCTTGAAGGTCAAGTAAACATTGGATAACGGATAATTTAGCTTTTTCACGTTTTCAATTGCAATAAAAAGAATCAAGTTTATTTTGTAATTTGTCAATAAAACCGAATTCAATATGTAATTTTCATATTTTGACAACTTCAAAGGTATTTTTAAGCATAAACGCCGTGTTTGTCATAGAAAAAACGTTACTAGTATAAATGTAATCATCTTACTCTTAGTCATTTGATGCACCAAAAAATCTTGAATTTCCGATTTTGTATAACTAAAACCTTTTGATTTACATTATTCCTTTTATGTTACTTTAATCCACATTAATTTGATTACAAGTGAAAATCTGTAATCTTTTACACGAAATCTTCGGTGTCATTAATTCTTTATACCTTCAGCTGACTAAGCAAACTCGCGATATCATACATCCACCAATATAAAACTTTACAAGGTGAAATTGAAGATAACAATGCATTGATTGATCACTGATAATCAATCATTTGAATAAAAGTAAATTGAACAAAGAATTTTACTACTAAGTTGTAAGTCCTAAAGGCATTCGTATGATAGAAATTAGAAAAATTGTTATTATTAATGTTTTTACATTTTCTATAATGTCACACTACTTAGGATCGTACTGAGTTCGTGGTAGATTTATGCTTATTGTTACAGGTCGTGTGGGGACTTATAATAGTTCCTTACTTTGTACGTCATTTATTCTCTGGTGGAGACTTGTCTTAGTTGCAGCCATACCATATCTTTTTTATAATGAAAAATCAATACGGATATTGAATCAACCGTTTATAAACGTGCACGCATTTATTGTTTCTTGATTCATGCATTAACCAAGATAAGAAAACCATAAATAAGTAAATTGAGAAACAAGCCCTGGACGAGATAGAACAGCTGTGTTTCATTTTTATGTTTTTTTTTCGAGAAATACCTGTTGCAGCATAAATAGAAAATCGCGTTACAGTAAATCTGTTCAGTTATTGCATCCCACTAAATATTTTCATGATATAGAACTGATCGACATTTTAATGACTTCTCCTGGTCGCCTCTTTATTGTTTAATGAATTTTATCTTAAGCATGCACACTGAGCAGTAGGATCCATCAAGCTGTCTTCTGTAATTAAACAGCAATTTTATTTAACACATAAATCAACTAGAATTGGACACCGAGACTAAAAGTTAGATTTACATGAAAATTATTCGACGAGTAAACATTACTTGAATTACAACATTTCTTGATTCTAAAGAAAGACCAATATAACACTTAATGGTATATGTACGTAGACAATATGAATTGTAGATCGATTGGTATACATTTCAATGAAATAGATGTTTTAAATTGGTTTCAGAAATGTACATAGGTTCCGAATATATTTTAATGGCCTATACTTCTTTAAAAAAATCTTCCTCACTTTTCTAAATGAACTGAATTTTTGTAGCATTCACGGGTCTTTGAACGTTTTCACTTTCATTTATCGCATATATGTATTTTGAAATATAAGATATGAAATAATAGAGAGTTATTACTTAGTGTGACGTTATTTAGTGTGTTGTTAAAATACAATTTCACTTGATGATTTTTTTACAAGTTTTCAAATATAAGCTACGTCAATTGAACTCTGTTGGAAAGTTGTCTTCTTGGTAATCTTGCTACATGTCCCTGATTTTCAAGATTAATTTAAACAAGTTTGTTAGTTCTGTTTTCTGGCGTCGGGGGGATATGTCACTAAATGCGTGTGACGTACGCTGTTATAAAACTGCTTACTTTTCAAATCAAATTATTTTAACGTATCAATGTGATCATGTGAATAAATTATAAAACACATCTAATATATTATATACGGAGCCTCGATAGGGACATGCAAAGAAAAAAATATATTGTGCGCACAACTTAAATGTATTGTGCGCTCAAAATAATATATTGTGAGCACAGAATAATATAATGTGCGCACAAAATAATATATTGTGCGCACAGTTTAAAGAAATTGTGGGCACAACTTAAATATTATATCGTGTGCACAATTTAAATATATTTTGCGCACAACTTGAACATATTGTGCGCACAACTTAAATATATTGTGCGTTAATTTATTTAACCTTATACATGGTACGGAGCTTTAATGTCTCCTTTTGAAGGTGACAAAATGGAGAAATTCATAAGATTTGCTTTTGAAATAGGGCAAGATTACATGGAAATACTCGAACATTTTGCAAAAGCAAATCATCACTGCATTTTTATCGACACCTGACAGGAATACTGAATAAGTTACGTTTATTTCGTCTTGAACTTGGTTTGTTAACAGATGTGTTGGAAGCTGCCACTTTCTATCAGTGTTTATTGGAACGGTTTGAAACAGACTTGGCTATAGAGCGAGTACACTATCGAACTTATGTAGACTTTGATAATGTGGTTTTACCTGTTTTCTTGTAACAAATTTAAAACTACTAGTTGGACGTATGTATTATACTTCATAAAACTGAAATGTTGCTCAATTCACGTCATTCTATTATTTTAAAAACCCTGAAACCATTATAGGTAAATCGGGAGGAAAGTACAACAATATCATACATCCAAAGATAATATATTATGTTCGCCTGTATCAAACATGTCAAATGTTTATGCATTACGTTATAGCTCTGGGCCCGTATGCATAAAGCTACTTAAGTTAAGATTTTCCTTAGTAAACACTTAAGTTAAGGAAACTCCGCCCTTTTTATCTAAGTGGTATGCATAAAAAATCTTAAACTAAGTATTTCCTAAGTAAAATCTTAGTTGTTTTAAGTCACGCCCACAAAACTTAAGTGGTATGCATAAAACTCCTTATACTAAGGAAACGCCTAAGATAACACTTAAGTCTAAGGTACCTATAGAGCTACCTTAAATTTTCAAAAATAGTTAAAAATTAGTCGAAAGTTTGCGTTTTTGGTAGAACATTATTATGTTACAAAATGTACCTACAATTTGATTGATTAATATGTATATATATATATCAGTAATAAACTAATTATTCGTTTATTTATTGGTAAATAATAAGTAAATATTAAAGATCATCGTTATTTTCTTCGAATCACGTATAATCAACAAATCAAGAGATAACAGTGAGTAGTTATATATACTATTTCCTAATCTCGATGTTATGTATACCAAGTACTGAGTGTTACACACATGTAATTCATGGTACTTTTTTCTTTTGTTTACTTTGTAAGTGCACGTTTTTTTTTTTTTAATTATTAAAATACACCGCGCGGTATCAATTTTAACCGTTAGTTAAAAACCGAATCAAGGAATGAAGAGAGCATGAAAAAACACACTTTATATATGTGTGGGGATGGTTTCTGTTTTGCCGGGTGGATGGGGTTGGGTGGGGGTGGTGCGTCATTTGAACTTTCAATTCAGTTTTATTCTAAAGATGTAGGGCATACCCTAATTTTTTGTTCACTTACCGGGACAAAATCGAAAAGTTTTAAGACCTACCCAGAGGTGGATTTCTTTCATAAAGGGGGGGGGGGGATACATGTATGAAACAATTAGGTTGATTGTTTGGAATCACTGTTACGGCAGTCAGAAGTCCCCATGGAATTCGTCGGTTATATAAGGTATTTGTGATACCTTACTCGTTTTAAATTATTTTTTCATATTACCTTATATATTCAGAGAGATATATTGCGGTTCGAAAATATTTCTAAGTTCGTTAAGATGTGGAGAATATACTTACTGTAATAATTTGTTTTAGTAAAGATTGTAGGACTTTTGAAATATACCCTAGTTTGTATATGGATTTCTGGAAAACAATCTACCCTCCCCCTTTTTTTGTTGTAAAAGGGAAGTGATAAAAATGTTAATTTCACATCAAAATAGATTTTTTTAAACTATAAGCAATTGTTGGCAAGGGTTCTGGACAGGGAGATGGCAGCGCATAATAAGCTTAACGATAAGTGAACATTTTATTGAAAAAAAGTGTTTTGTAAAATTATTTGTTAGCACATGCATGCTTACAATGCTGTACTCAGTCTTGTGCTACGCCACTGATTTAACCTTGATCATGTTTTGTTAGAGTTTAAAACATATTGTTGTCTCCAGAAAATATTACACCCATGAAAGATAATTAAAGATTAAGTAGAGGAAAGTTTTGGATTACCAATGCTCATCCGTCAAAGCATCAACCATAAAAAGCGTTGTCTTATATGCGCCAATTGTCCATCATTAAACTATGTTACGTTCTATTGAATTGTTGTACATGCCTATATCAATTTAACCCAAGCTCTTTAAAATAAAAGCATGCATTGATCAATAAATTAAAATAATCATAACAAACTTTTACACGGATGAGTACATGTGATGAGCTAATATTTATCATACGGTAACTAGAGAAAGGTTCCGATTTAAGTATTCCTTAGTTAAGTGAATACTTAAGTTAGTTTATGCATACAATTTAAAAATTTGACTTAACTAAGGAAATTCTTAGTGAAATCTAAGTTTAAGGAATACTTAAGTTAAGATGTTTTATACATACGGCCCCTGACATTTAGCAATCATGGTTCGAATATCTATATCAGTAAAATTAAACATACAAATCGTTTTTATGCATTTACTCAATTTTTTTATTCAAGTATTTCTGACAAATGCATATTGAAACATCCCTGGATATGTTCAATAATTCCTTTTATCTGATTTCACGATTGAAAGAGTGCATTAAAATTTTAAGTCATCAGCTGTTAACTTTATTTTATCTTAACAGAGGTAAATTCTTTACTTATTATGTAATGGATTAACTTTTGACAGGATATCATACCTGATTTTATAGAGATAACTTAAGATCAAACTCATTTGTAATCGTCTACAATTTTAAGATGTATTAACGATAATGCAAGTTTTATTAGTAATGCAGTCACGGTAAAACATTAAGTAGTAAAAAAAAAACACATTATACTAAATGTTGATGATTGGATCTAAACTGTTAGTTTGCAGTTGTCGTCTCGTAGTTTTTCGTTTTTGCTAGTGTATTGTCGGGTTTTGACGGACTTGTGATTGGCTGAAATAGTCAATTGATTCCTTGTTGGAATTCTAGCTCTTTAATGACGATTTTTACCATTTTTGTTTTGTGCTTTAAATTTTTTTTTTATGTTGAAAGCTATAATAGAAAGAGAGAAAAATTAAACACTAGTAGCAAAAGATAAGCAACAAGAAAACATCTAATATGTAAGTCAGCATGGTCCAAATTACCAGTAAACTCCGTTTAGGAGTTATTCCCTTTAATCGCGACGTTTACCATGATTTTGATTTTTTTAAAATTTAGAAGTCTTTAATGATATATAGATATACACTTTACAGAGAAATACAAATCATGCAAATGATAAAGAGAAACATAGATACAAAAATCGTAAACATGGCTGGAATAGTAAATCATGCCAATCCTTTAGGTATTGCCCTTTACTATTAGATGATTACAACAACCACCATAATTTAAATGGAAACCTTAGTTGGTAAAGAAAAGCTGTAAACAGAAAAAAAAATAGCTTACACAGCAGAATTATCAGTTGACGCTTTGTAGTTGATCTCATTGCATAACCTTTTTTCCCTACATGTTGGACATGAAAGTAATTAAAAAAAGTCTATTAAGGTAAAAAGAAAAAAAAGAAGAAAAAACATATTATCCTTTTATTTTTCCATTACGTTAGTAAAAATCCTGTTTTATTACTTTTCGTTTGCTAAAAATCTTTTCCTTACAGCATTATTACAATGCAGCTCACATCGAGTGTTCAATAATACATATTTTATTTTTAGGAAGACCTATACTTTTAGTTAAGTAAATGAAAAACGTTTCTAAAGATACTAACAAACAAGACTGATACCTGCGGCGTAAACATAGTAAACTCTCAGTCATTTAGTAAAATAGATGTTTTTAAACCTAAATAAACAACAACTAAACATATATAAACCGATATCAAACTGTTTATCAACAACTTAAAACCGAAGGAACAAATACAATCTCATAAGCATATAGTGGGAAATACATAACATGTAAAGAAAAAAAGATACTAATGTATCTGACTCAAAGCTCAAGTCGTATTTGATTTTATGTGCTTCTGTGTTTCGTTATATGATTGTTTACAGTTGATTTGACGGATTTGTTTTTCAACAGGCGGTATATCAACATAAAACGTTCTTTGACAGTATAATAATAACATTTCGTGCAGATGTTTCAGCTTTAAAAAACATGAGTATGTGATTCAGACTGAGTGATTGTTGTTTGTTGCTATCTATCTTATTTGTTTTTCGTTTGAATTTATATTGTGTGTTCTTGTTTTGAGCTGTTAAAACATTGTCCACGGTTAGGGGAGGGTTTGGGCTTTAACACCAGTTTTACCATTGTCACATTCTGTATGTGCTTGCCCCAAGTCAAGATCGTGTTATTGTAGTTTGCTAATGTATATCATATTGGTTTTTGTTCATTGTTTTGTACATAAATCAGACCATTTGTTTCTCGTTTGAGTTGTATTGTATTATTTATTTCGCTACCGTTTATGGCTGACTATGGAGTATGGGTCTTGCTCATTGTTGAAGGTCATAAAGGGTCCGGGGGGGGGGGAACTATCATAGATTGTGAACTTCTATGTGATGTTGGTCTCTGGTGAAGAGTTGTCTCATTGACAATCATTACTTTAGCCGTATTTGGCACAACGTTTGGGAATTTTGGGTCCTCAATGCTCTTCAACTTTGTATTTGTTTGACTTTTTAACTATTTTGATCTGACACAACTATGATCTGAGCGTCACTGATGAGTCTTATGTAGACGAAACGCGCGTCTGGCGTATAAAATTATAATCCTGGTACTTTTGATAACTATTTACACCACTGGGTCGATGCCACCGCTGGTGGACGTTTCGTCCCCGAGGGTATCACCAGCCCAGTAATCAGCACTTCGGTGTTGACATGAATATCAATTATATGGTCATTTTTATAAATTTTCTATTTACAAAACTTTTGAATTTTTCGAAAAACTAAGGATTTATCTTACCCCAGGAGTAGATTACCTTAGCCGTATTTGGCACAACTTTTGGGAATTTTGGGTCCTCAATGCTCTTCAACTTTGTATTTGTTTGGCTTTTTAACTATTTTGATCTGAGCTTTTGATAACTATACCACATCTTTTTTTTTTATATTTTTAATACCAAACATCTAAAATTGAAACAAGTAGTCGAAAGTTTAGGAACAAAATCAGATAAAAATAGTTATAGGTTACGGTGCTCATTTTCGAGATATTTGGATTTAAAACAATGCGTTTAAAGGATGACTAGGACTTTAACCTTAATATATTTGCATAGGTAGATCTAAAAAATAAAATGAAAATTACCTATTATGAGCTATAATTGAAGTCTTATTTGAAAAGAAATTTTTTTTTGGTTTCTTGTTTCAAATCGGTTGTGTTGTGGTTCTCTATGGCATACTGATTATCTTTCCCTACTTTGTATTTTACAGACTTTACTGGTTTGGTAGCAAAGTGTTACGCTATTAATAATTTAAAAAAATTATTCGCTCCATTTTCCCAATATCTTTGCCGTAATCCATTTTTGTTACGTGTTAATATAACTTATCAAATATGAACATCTCTACATCGATCACTCATGAAAGATATGTGATAGTCTGTTTTACACATTGTACGTTTAGAACATTACAAAAATCTATTTTGAAAGCAGCATAAATAATAAAAGAATTATATTTGATAGAAAGAACAATTATCTGCATAATGGAAGCTAACTATGGTAGAGAATATTTGATTTTGATTTTTACATTTCCTTCATGACTTTAAACCATAATCAACAACGTATCGTAAGCCAGGAAGGAAACCTTGACGGTGTTTAAGTAAATGTCATCATAATTAAATATCAATTCTTTATTATTTAACTCCCATTATATTAATGTATCAGTAAAACAAGGTGTCTAATCGTATCAAATTTCAGTAGTTCCAATTTATGATGGAACATAAATTGGGACAAATATATCTCAGGTCAATGCCATTGTAAGTGGTTATACAAATTATATCCGAGATCAGAGCTATTGTATTTGGTTATAAAAATACAGAAAAGGAAATTTGAATACCTGAAGCTATCAAACTATCAAAACAGATTGCAATGAAGAACACACTCTGCTTTGGAATCATATCGAACCCGAATGGAACTTCAAGGATTTTTACTTATAATCGAATTTCTAAATTGTGTCACAGCAAATAATTAAAACAATATTTCAGTACTGTGTTACTGCATATGAATAAAAGACAGTGTTATGATAAGATCAGATAAATAATAGTTTTTTAAGTTGATCACATCGATCTACATTAAAATACATAACATTATCATAACATTATCATAATAAAAAGGATCAATACCCAGCCTATAAAGGCTTACGAGACACTGTATGTATATGTCGCTTTGATATAAACCCAAATATCACAAATAACCAATTGACATTTGAAGATTAACACACATTATTCAACGAAAGGCATGTTTCTGTACAATATGCAAAGCTCTAAAAAAAACAAAACAATTCAACCATGGTCTGACCACATAGCAAAAACAATTTTCTTTTATCTTGAATGTCTTTTTTTCGTACAATTATGTATGTATGTATGTCAGACATTATATATTATATGACATACATGCCTAATTCTGCAACAACAAATAACCAAAAGAACATTAAAGATATGACTATAGAAAACCACTTGTGAGTTTGTGATTTTTCAGACTTGAGACAGTCAAATTAACGCGAGGTTGGTAAAGCTAATTTTGGGTTGTCTTAAACACGTGATGCAGTCCTGCGATGGAAATATCAATCACACGATGTAAATTGTAACGACACAACATGCATAACACAGCTATTTCAATTTTGCTACGGGAATATAACAGAACTGTTTCAAACAATTTAAAAAAGTAAGAACATGTATTTCAGACTTGAAATGACTGAAACAATATAAAGTTGATAGTATTCTTTAAATTTTAGCTGTCATGGTGTATTTTGTTTTAAACAAATAAACAATTATGTATCGTTTGTAGATTTTCCACAAATGTTATTTTCGGCCTCACTTGATACAGGAATATTTGGTATATATACAATATCAAAGCTCTAGTTGTTTTTGTTCTGTATCAGATAAGTTAAACAACAGCTGCTTCATGCAATGTACAGTTGGTATCCAGGTGTGTTCTTTTTGTTTTATATCAACAAAGATTTAATCACACCTTGCTGCAATAAATAAAAGAAGTAAACCTTTCATATAATTAGGTCTTTCAACCTTTCCTTCTAATTATTTTTTTTTTCTTCCGCCTAATTTTTTTCTTGCGATGAAAAAGTGTTTCAAAAGATGTCGCTTAGTTTTTTTGTATATGATATCATACAGTCTATACGCTTTTGAAACTGATCCTGTTTAACCGAACACTTTTCTTTGTAAGAGTAATCTCCCCAAACACTGTCTTGATATGTGATCTCCTCTGCAACCGTAAAAGAAAGCGACACATTTTTTTTCCAAATTGCTCGTTATATCCTCAGGATGTTAGGTTTGATTTTGACCGAGGCTTTACGAAGACTCCATATGAAAGTTATTTCCCTTTTTTTATTGAAATATATAAAATGTATTTGTAACTGTAAAACCATAAGTGATAGTGGCCTAAAGTCTTTTGATTTGAGGTTCTCGGTCCAAAAAAATGAAAAAGAGGTCAAGGTCAAAGGTCAAGGTCATGCTTAAAATTTTTGATTTTGACTTGTTATCTCTTATTTTTAGAAATCATATAAGATATCGACACAATATTTTCACAAAAATGTTAGTTGCGATATGGTGTCCCATTTGAGTTTCCCCCTTTTATATCTTATATAAGTTGTATGGTAATATAACTCATTAACATTATAAAGTAGAGGCCTAGAGTCTTTTGATTTGAGGTCCTTGATTGATGACCTTGAAATTGAGCTCAAGGTCATAGGTAAAGTTAACGTTCTAGATTTTGACCTTTTCTTTTACCTCATATGTATACAAGATAAAGACATGGGACTTTTTGCAATAGGTTGCAAGCAACCGGAAGTGACCTTTTGTTAACCGGAAGTAGCTATTTTTTTAACTAAATTAATGTAAAAGTATATAAAACCATATATTTTTGGAATCAGTGTCAATCAAACTATCAAAAAATACCGGACGTAACATCTTTTAAACCGGAAGTAAAAATTATCTTCCTTATATATGCCTTTTTGTATAGAAATCATCAGAGCTCATCCCGATTTTTGGTGTTGTTTGTGTATCGTAGGCGTTAGATTTGTAAATAAGCCTTTAGATTTATATGGTTTTTTTGTATAGTTAACGTCCTTCTAGGTTATTTTTATAAGTTGTTTTTGGCATGGCGTTTTCAGTTTGTTATTGACTTCTGACTTAGAAGATCCCTTTTGAATCTTATGATAAAAATGATTAAAGATAAAAAAAAAAAAGTACGTTGTAACATACAATACATTTATTTTATACCTATATTGCTGACATCTTTGAGAAAACTATATTATTATATTTGATAAATACCAGTATATGGAACTTTTCTAGGTTAAACGTACTACTCAGATTGCTAAAAAAGGTCAAACTCATAACATGATGATATTTTATACAGACGTTGCGAAATGTTTTAGATGAAAATAAATATAATTTAACTGATATAAAATAAAAGACAACAAACATTCCTTACAGTACGTTGTTTTCTAATTTTTACTGTTGAAAAGTAGAAAAAAATACCAAAATCCAAGTCCGGGTGGTGGTGGTGGTGAGGTGGTGGTGGTGGTGGTGGTGGTGATGGTGTGGTATGGCAGTTCATTAAATCTGATAAGATCTATCTTTTGAATCCCTGTCTTGGCTTAGGCCTTTTTAACGATGGTAGGTTTTACCTGAAATGTAACCCTCAAGTTTATATTAGTTGTTTATGCCCCCGTTACACTGTCCCGATTTGTACACCGATGGCAACACGATTATGGAAATTTTCAAAATCGGGACTGATCGTATACAGATTGGGCTATTCGCAGTGCCATCTTTAACCATCGTGGAACCATCGGCCACTTTTTCTAACCTTCGGGGACAACTTCGGGAAGGGTTCTAAATTTTTTAACATGTTAAAAAATCCCCGAAGGTGCGTCCGATGTTGAGGGTTCAAATTGAGTTCGTATAACCATCCTCACCATCGTAATGTCACCGGGAATGCATCTTTGAACATCGTATTGCATTCGTGTTTCCATCGTTTCCATCGTGCAGCTTTGACATTACGATGTCTACATGAAGGAGTCACGAAGCTACCCGAAAGTCTTACGATGGCAACACGACTTCGTGAAGACCTCGTTATCCTGTCGGGTTGCCATCGAATAAAAGTACGAAGGCGACAAGATGAAACTACGACGGCAATAAATCCAGCTAAATGTAAGTTAATTTTCGCGCTAAAATACATTTAAAGTGACATGCGCGATATGCACTGGTCAGTCTAATACGACAGTTAAGAAAGACGTTAACAAAACACGGAGCTCATATCATATTATTCTATGAGAACAAGAAAGGCGACAGCGTTGTTTCTATTAATTCAAATGGAACAAGAAGAACCTTGACATTTGGCCTTGAACGTAAAAAATGTCAGATAACAAGGAGGAACAATATACCAAAAGTGGTTAAAATCTTTTGAAGCATATTGGTTTTAGAGTGTCCACAAGGCTGATATTGCCTTGTATTACAACGTCCACTGTGACCTTAACCTTTGAACCTTAAAGTCAATAACACTTAATATATTCTTAACGAGTAACACCATACCAAGTTTTGAGCATTTTGTTTCTAGAATGTCCATAAAATTTTTATCTACACGCAACTTACATGTAATCGGCGACGGGATGATAAACTAAGTGTTATAAGAATTAGACAAAAAGATCGATTTTCCGCCATGCATGGCAGACTTGTATAGAAACGATATGTTGTCGAAATTCTGTTCGTATCATAAAAAAGTTCAAAACAGGTAATTATAAAACGCATTTTTAGATCGTTTGTATACTTGTATTATGTACAAACATGTATTTTACCTTTATTTATCTTGTTAATTTTTCCTGAGAAGACGGAACCAAAGATGACGAAGAAAACCCAGGTCCGTATGGGTACGGAAGTGGTTGTCGAAAAGGCGAAGACAACAATATGGACATTTCATTAAATGTCAATAATTATAATATATATTCAATATTGATCAAAACGCGTGAAGCCTTCTGGATATCATTTAAATGCATCGTAAGCTGTACAAGACGTCTTTTAGACATCGTATGGCCATCGCGCCATCATCGTAATCCATAGTGTAGCCTTCGTAATCCATCGTCTAGCCTTCGTGATCCATCGTGTAGGTTTCGCCTGAGATATGAAGCTTAAATACCCGTCTTCGGTTAACCTTCGTATGTCCATCTTTTGCTATCGTATATAATTTCGGCACCATCGTATAGACTTTGTTATTCATCGTACTTGCTTTGGTTACTTTTTGGTATTTTAACGAGATCGAGACCCCACTTCGTACGAACTTACAATTTTCGCATTCGGGTGTTCATCGTATATAAAAATCATAACAGTGTGACGCAGGCATTCTAGTTGATTATGGTTCCGCTTTATTAACAAAATTAGGCGAGCAATGCAGTTCTTAATTATTATTTTAACCCTAGTACAATAAATGTTAGTTTAAACCCGATAAAAAGAAAATAAACAAATAGCTATGACCTGGTAAATATGCTTGCAATAATTAAACAACGTAACTGCATACATAAGAAAAGGCTATAAACTCTTATGCCTCCCAAGTGTGTACTACTGACATTAAAAATTATTGACTGCTTGTTTTTTTATGTACACGCTAATTACGAAAAAAATATGAAAACTCTAAACGAACCTTTTCTTCTCTTTAAATTAATTACTACCAGTGGAAGCAGAAAAAAATGTTGTAAGAGGATGCGAGAATTAAGTAATGAATTTACAGTACATGGATTTCTAAAAAAAATCAGAATAATTGACTAAAACATTACTATGGTACTGACCTATGACCTTGCAACTACTTGTAATGATTAAATAACGTACAATGTGACTACATTGCATAAGTTCGTACATAGTTTTTTTGTTGATTTCCATTGGTTTACATCTTGCATACTAATAGTCGTAATTTTGTTTTATGTCATGGTAGATGTTATCATCAAGCATGGTGAAAACTTTTTGCTAGTGATTATGGAATCAACACATTTACTAACACTATTAATGATAATAGAATGTCATGTATATGTACATGTATATAATCAGCTGTATGCTAATTTCATTAAGAATAAAATTTTAAATCATGACAAACTGCCCTCATCAATACTATTTATTCATGAATGCATGGACAAAAGTCATATTAGTGTAAATCATGATTTTATTTTACTTCAGTCACAATATTGGTATATGAAAAAAGAGAACTCACCAAGTTGATATCAGTATCAAAATTCTGATAAACAATGTTTGAATATTGATGTATCACAAGTCAAATACTTATATACTTGTTTTCGTTTGTTTTTACACATGCGTGAATTAAAGTTGCACACCATTGATATATCAGGAGATAGTATGCAATTGAATGCAATTTAAATCCCAAGACTATCTTCAATGTGTCGAGAAAAGGTGTAATAAAACTAATATGTTCATCAATGTTAATAAAACTAAGTGTATGTTGATAGTTATAAAACAAAGACTGCTATTCCACAAGAAGAGAACAATTTCTAAATATCTAGAATAACACCCTTAAAGAATCCAGCAGTGAACAACCTTTAGGTAATAGAACAAAAAAAAAAAACGTATAAAATTATAACAAATATACCGAACTCCAAAGAAAACCAAAATCGGAAAGTTCTTAATCAAATGTCAAAATCAAAACTCAAACACATTAAAGGAATGGATACAACTGCAATATTCCTGTCTTGGTTAGGCAGTTACTTGTGAGAAAAAAGTTAAAGCTGTCGAGAATTGATCCCGATCTGTAATAGATAGACCATGTTGATTGATTTCTTTTATTTATCCATTTCATCTAGACTCTATAATTTTCTTAATAAGATATTTTTTTTCTTAATTCTAGAAAAGAATTTTCTTCCACTGATTAATTATTGTGGTATAGCTTGAAGGAACCGATTCTTACATCAACGCCATTAAAACTAAATTGGCTTATTGGAATTATACCACAGTTACTTATGTTTTGTAAATTTAATTGCAATAAAGTATCAACACCAATTAGATACTGATCCTCTTTTAGCTTGGGTGGATGCCAGTAGAAAACAGAAGACCTGAATCTTATACAATAATCTGTTGTGATGCATATATAAATAACATGATACCATTTTGTATTTAACTCAACAGTTATGAGAAATGGTTGATAATAATTAATAATGTTCTAAGAATATACACTGTTTTCAAAACTTAAAGACCAATTAGCCAATTCAAATAAGAGGTGTATACAGAATTTCTCATATATTCTCAATCTTCCTTCTTCATAATATAGATATTCATCATCCTTGATAAAAGTGAACTTAAAGTTCTAGTTCTAGTTGATTAAAAGTACTTGATTTAATGATACTAGACAAAAGATCTAACTAGTATAGATAACAGTACACATTAATGAGGTAAGGTTAGTTTGTCAATACTGTATGAATTGATAATTTTGAGTTCATTACAATTTTTGATTTGATTTTTATCTTATATTTGTATTTCATTGTCTGTTATATAATATTGCAGGAAAATGATAATAAAAATTGGCGAAAGACCATATTGATATAACAATTCTTTAATTGATATCGATCGTTATCTGGAATCGTATTCGTATATGATTGTATTTATATAGTGCATTAACGGTGTCTTGACGAAATGCTTATTCTATATTATATGTTATGCTTTTTTGTTTTCCTCATAAATGTTTAACAATAATCGAATTTCAATAAATTAAACGCGATCTTTGAAAAAATATTTTGTTCTCTCGAACAAAGCATTTACCAATTCAGGAAAAAAAACAGTAATTTCCCAACCGTTCCGTTGGTTGGTGTTGTCGAGCATTTGGTTTTGACGGGTTTGGTAGACTATTCTTGTTTGAGTTAACCTTGCAATTCGGTATTTCATGTTGATATGGATACTAATAGAAATATCCCCCTATAGCTAACTTAATTTTTTGTGCCGGGAAAGGAAATATCTCTTGATGTATTCTACCTTTTTAAAAAAAAAGACTTTTACAACTGCTAGCCTGGGTTGAGTTCAATATCTTAGCTTCTAATAGGGCAACGTAGATTATGACTATTGAACGTGTAGCTAGCCTAGCTGCTACATAGATATTGACAGCATCTAGGCTAGCTACTTGTTCAATAGTCATAAATCTACGTAGCACGACGTATCCGTTATTAAATTGAACTCAAACCCGGTCTGGCTTCGTAAACCTAACCATGCTTGAATCTTTGCTAAAACAACTACATGTGACATGTGCATAGATCGCTCTTTACCACATTTAGCTTTATAGGTTGATATTAAGTACCACAGCACTAAAACTGTTACAGTAACTCAATTATCTTGATATTCAAGGTATCACTTCTTATCAGATAATGAATGTAAATCAGTTTATTTTCAGTCAAATGATTATGTTGTTACAATAAACAGGAAAGTCAATTAACAATTTGTTTGAGAATTATTTCGTAGCCATAAATATGATACAATAGTTTAACGTTTTCTTTTATGAATAATTCCGCTTTAAATCTGCAGTAATTTGTAAATGAATAGTGTAAAAAAAAATAAAAAAATAAGCAAGAGCAAGAGCATTATTAGGCTTTTCAACACATTTATCAAACCCTACACCAACTGATATCGTTTGTCGTAAGAATGTCTTACTTGTTCGTAGATGTGTTTGATTTCTAAAACATTAGTATACAAAATTCTTCTCTGGCTATGTGTTGTTATACTCTTTACATTACAGCAAACATAATACATGTTTGAAATGTTTGGTTGGTTCTATAGGATATTTTTTCTGTTGAACATTCATGACATATCATTCTGTTTTAAATAAAACTGGCTTATGGTGATTGTCATTGCTGCTCATGATATTACATCGATTACACGATGATGGTATTGTCTACATTATACTTCCATTATTACACCTACATTAAATTATCGTGCTAAATTAAGTTTATCTTCAAAGCCGACTTTACAAACGGATACGATTTATATAAAACATATTGTTTGTATTCTTCGTGATGTTCATGTGTTGTGATCACAATGTAATCAGATTGTAATATCATCAAACACATTGTCAGCTATGTGCTATGAAAAAAATAATAAATTATAAATATACTGACTGCAGTTCGTAACAGTATGTGGTTAAAATGGTGTGTTTATAACATAATTGGGTTAGTATATAATGACTCCATTGTTAACAGAAAATAACTTGTTGTTTTCTTTCTCGTTTCCCTAGATGTCTTTCTGAATATTCAGAACATAAGTTCATTGTTTGCTTTCCATTGTAGCAAATTATACAAAATTAGGATATTTGATCTAACGATTGGTAATTCCCTTGCTAATTCCTGTCATGTTAATAACAATCATACCCGAATCAGCGAAATGTCAGATATAAAAGGCATATACCTTTTCAGAAAATTGCCAAAATTGATCAGCAAAATTCAAACTTGACCAAAATATTATTACGATGTTTGTAAAAAAGTCAAAACTAATGACAAGACTTTCATTCTGTGGAATCATAATGGAAGCCTTCTTTAAATGCCTTATGCAGTGGTATGCTTAAATTCCTTCATACTTTTAAAATCAAACATATCACACATTATATATGATATTTATATTCAGTACGTCATTTTTATTTTCATATTAAATTTGTTTTGGTTGTTTTTATTGCTCTATTTGCCCAAATCTCTAGATAAGATATTTAGCTTACTCACAAAACTAAAGTGACTTAGCAAAATCGTATTATTGGCCACTGTATGTTTCTGTTGGTATTGATATCAGTTTTCTGTCTTTTATGTTGAGTCGATTCATAACTTATACATACTTCAAAGATCTTTGCAGATGGCTTTTGACTTATTGTAGAGAATCATACGTAGACATATAATAGTTTCTGCTTTACAATTTTTGGTTATCGCCATATTCATATCATCCTACTTTTTTGAGTTTTACTCCGTTCACGTGTACCTGCTCATTGCTGTATACTTCATTATATGTCTCCCAATTGTATTCTGTTGTGACAAGAAAGTAAATCACAACTTCTCGGTCGGACTATGAAGTCTTTTTGTATTCATATGGAAATGAAAACATTATTACACTGATTAAATTACACTGATTAAATCACACTTTTATTGTTGTGTTGGCATCCGTTGATGATTCAATTGGTATGACTTCTGGTCAATTCAAATAAATAAAAAACATAGTTAACACCGATTTCGGAGTCTTATCAAAGCTCATTTAGCAACGTGGCTAATTTCATACTGCTACAGTCATAACAGTAATATCTACATGTTTACATACTTAACATATGGTGCTTTATTTACAATAACATTATATGTTCTTTCTTTACTTTTTTTTTTTAATTTTAACAAGTAATTTACACAAATTTCGTAAACATAATATATTAAAAAGTGGCGCAGAAAAGCAAGTTCATACGTTTCAATTTAATGTTTTCTCTACTTTTTGAGTAAAGTTAAAGTAATTTAACATGTCCATCAAACACGCTTCTCAAGTAAGATTGACATTAAAAACATGTAGCATTAAATCATAACACAATGAAAAATAAAATAACTTCATGATTTAAAAAACAAACGAAAAACAAACAGACAATAGTACACAAAACACAACATAGAAAACTAAAGACTAAACAACTTCAACCACAACAAAATCTGGGGTATTCTGAGGTACCCCGGAAGGAGAAACAGATCCTGCTCGACATGTGGTACTCCATGTGTTAATGTTAGTACAATCCTGGTAACAAGTCTTATTCGGTATGTCCTTTGATGGGATTTACAATGTTAGGAACATATCCTCTATCATCTGTGAAACGTATATTCCATAACAATTAACCAACTTGTGATTGCGCCCTTAAAATTACGAGTGGATGATTTCAACCCCACCATCATGAACTCGTGGTTTAATACCGTCGTTGTGATAATCACCCTTTTGTCAATGAAAAAAAAGCCCGGGAATATCGTATCAGTTGGGAGATATATACTCCATATGCAGGCTCTCCTAGAATGTTGATATAAATAAATGGAAAGTTCACAATTAGCTATATAGGAAGCTGAAATCATTTCTTTTGTCGTAAAGTTTTTTTAACCGACCTTCTGTGTCAATTTCAAGATGTGAGTCAGGATATGATGCAGACTTAACTGTATCTGTTGTATCCGTTATCACAAGTTCCATATGATAGATGCGGTAAACATAGCCACCAAATTTTTAATTATTTAGCGAAAGAACATCATTTTTATAGCGGAAAGTAAAGTTAAAGGAAATTGCTATCTTTTTCTTTCTTTCGTTTGATAAGTTCTTGTAGAAATGCAGCCTCATAAGAATAAAGGAACTAGTCGGCAAGAAGTGGGGCTTTGTTGGTTCCAACGGGAACGCCGAATGTTTATTGAAAAACACGTATAGCATATATATTGTCAATAAAGAAAATCAAGCATTTTGACAATGTCAGTTTCAATGAATATTTTGTTTGAATAACAGTGGTTTTCTTAAAAAGTACGATTATTCCCTTCCGAAGACAGGATACTTGTTTCATGCATGCGAATCTGATACATACATAACGGCGTTTGTATTAGTGGCATTAATAGAGACATCATGAGTTGGTGATATATAATGACAATGTACATGACTACGTCAAGGTGTAGAGTTAAAAAGTAAAATCACAAACATACTGAACTCCGGGGAAAATTCAAAACGAAAAGTCACTAATCAAATGGCAAAATCAAATGGTAAAACTCACCAAACGACGGACAAGAAATGTCATAATCTTGACTGTGTACAGGTTTTTTCAAATGTAGAAAATGGTAGATTGAATCTGTTTTTTAGCGCCAAACCTCTCACTTGTACGACAGTCGCAGCAATTTCCATTATATTGGCAATGATGCGTGAACAAACAGGGGTAAAAAAAAACCAACACAGACGCCACCAAAAATCTAGGGGTGATTGCAGGTGTTGCAGAAGGGATGTTTATCACATTCACCGAGCTACATGATGAATTAGACAGAATACCTTTACCATCAATATTGTCAATGCAACCATATTGTGTCGCAGTTCCCAATTACCGAAACCAGTATTCTTCTTTGTGTCAACGGAGGGGCATTGCAAGATGAGGATTGGTGGTACTGTATATATATTTTTCGATGATGCAAACTAGAATCGCAATGATTTGTTAATCTGGTAAAATGCTGAGAAAAACTGTCGCTTGCATTGATGTTGATGTCTGATGTATAACCACACATACGTTTCTTTAGCCTTCTTTAGTTTCACCGTCGTATATTTTGGTTCGTTTATATATTTCGGAGTTAATGTCACGTCTTTTTTTACTGAACAAGTAGATACTTTTGAGCTTTTAAGGAGCTAGCTGAAGCCTGCCTCCTGGTGCGGGATTCTCTCACTGCGTTGAAGATTCATTTGTTACCTTGTGTTGTTTTCTGCTCTTTGATAGGGGGCTATTGTCTCTTTGACACTTTAATTGTTTTCACTTTCCATTTTATTGCATATAAGATACGAGATTGCCGTAGTTTTATATAACTTTGCAGTAATTTGTACACATGCAGGACTATTAAAATTGAGAATGGAATATATAATATCTGTTTACCGTAGAAATTAGTACAATTATTTATACAAATTTATAACAACAATATCGATATAATAAGGTTATTAAATCAGATTATTTTGATATAAACATATTTTTACAACTTATTTTGCTATTAATAAAACCGATTAAGGATAACATACAAACATAATGGATTGATTTAGGTATCATAGATAACTTGTCAATAACACATTAATCTTAGAATAGCGAGTAATTGCTGGTGGAATAATAGTTTACATTTGTGTCTTATTCTTAAGAAAAACTAATCGTAAATAAACTTATTAAAGATATCAGCTTTGAAGTCTGTACGCTTGACGCCAATCACGCTTGAAAATTTACAAGGCTAAAAAGCACGAAGAAAAGAAGTATCAAGACCAAAAATTCCGGAGGTGTTTGCCCAAATACAGATAAGTTGATATACTCCTGTGTAGATTTTCCTGCTTATTTCAAAAGTTCAAATTTATAGAAAACTGTATATCTTAATTTGTAAAAAACATAGTTATAAAAAAAACGACAACAATACTGTGTAATGTAGGTTTCCATGGTCCATATATCCTTTACTAGCTAGTAATTTCAAATCAGTGAAAAGCCAACAAGCTTATGGGGCAGTGCCAATCATAGTTCGAAGGAATACAGGGAAAAGTAATTTCTAAGATTAAAAGAAGATGATCAAACAAACTTTACTACACAGACAAATAACTTCGTATTTCCTGATCCACTAGTAGTGCCAGTTTGTTTGCTAATATCACATACAACTTAATCATAACAAAGCGAAATAGAATATTTTGCATCAGTTTGACCCCACCAGACCAATAGAAAAACTATGTTACTGTGGAAATGTCAGCAGTTATCACCTGATTGAAATTCACTTCATATCAGCTTTAATTATAAACTAATCAGTTTGTTTAAACATATTCAGACAAATTACTCGAATTTTAGGTCTGCCCTAAAAGAATTGTTTTTTTTATTATAATTATATTACTCTTAAACGAAAGTACATCACACATTTTAAGTGCATAAATGTCAATTTGATTCAGTATCAAGTTTAATGGTTTGCCTTTAAGCCATGCATCATAAACATTACCGAGATTCTTTTGATTACAGCAAAGAACCATGTAATCTTGAACAGAAATAATTTTGTATCATAAAAAAGTATCTTGAACAGAAATAACCTTGTATCATAAAAAAGTGTATAAGGTGATCAAATTATATTTTACACATTAAAACAGTTAATAATTAGGTAGTATTATATATTTTTTCACCTGCATAAAAATTATGAAGTTAAACTGTAACATTGTTAGTACACAAGACCTTAATATCTCAAAATTGTACTAAACTGTAATCCCATATTGAAAGAAATGTAAATTATTCGGCAGGCAAAGTAGTTTAAAGGTGAACGATGAAAAAGAGTCATTTTTATATGTTCGAGTGTCTGTGTAAACTTAATGAAATTCTGATACAGTTCGTTTATAATGATTTTCATGAAACGACGACATAAAATTATATTTGGGAGTGGACGTCAAAATTTCAAAGTCCACCTGCAGTTAAATTTCCGCTGACCTTTTTCTTACATATCCAACTAAGTGAGGTATCACGTGACAATGCTGACATAGTCAGTCACCATTTTGTTTAATTTTGTCCCATATGAAATGCTTATGATCTTCAATAAAAGTCAATTCTCTCATTAATGTGGTTTGTTTTCTAAATTTTGCAACTATGTCATTTATACTTCTATCTAAAATTGTTGTTTCTGACAGTTTAATTTTTGATAAAATTACGTACTTGGGGTTATATAAAAATCGTACTGTTTCTTTCTCGTTATTTTCTGTTTGATTCCATAGTTATTCTAGCGACCCCATGTATACTTGTACATCAAATTCACAAATTCGGTAAATAAAAAGGAATACTATGTAACTTGATTAAGAATATTAAAACATATCTCTGGTGATATACTTTTTTTAAACCCGTTAAATATCGAAGGCTAATTTCGTCGGCGATTTTTCAAAATGACGGATGTGTTTATTGCCGAAAGCGTTTGGAATTTTTGCATGTATTTTTAAGCATCATGTATGCTTCATGCAAAATTTGTGTTCTTTCTGTTATTTTCTAGGTTGATATTTTAACGTTTTTTATTTCAAAATCTGTTAATGAAAGTAAATGATTTTAGTGTTAAATGAAAGAAATAGCTGACACTGAAATGTATATACAAGTAGTTTTTCTCTTTTTTTCTGTATAATTTATCCAAGGAAAAAAATATATATCATATATTCTTTCATAAACAAAAAATGATTTCGTCTTGAGAGAAAAATATATGCCCAACAATTAGACTGTACCATTTATATTTGATGTTCCTTGACGAATATATGAATAGGTGAACTGGGATTCATGTTGTTCCTTGACGAATATACGAATAGGTGAACTGGGATTCATGTTGGAACATACCAGGTAATGTAAACGAATCTTGTCATACCAAAAACCTTCATGTGTCCTGAACATCCTGCTTTGTACACATGCATTTCCAAGGTTCAGTTTTAGTGATATACAAAAGTTTTCTAAAAACAAACAAATACGTGCTCTTTCTCGTGTACACTACCGACGAAATATTATATCATAAAGAACTTTTAAGAAAATATGAATAGAATGATGTTTTCTCTCGATAAGTTGTATTTTGCTAAAAATAAAAAAAAATAGCCAACTATTACATGTATTACTGTTTCACAACAGTTGTTTTGAAGAAATAATGTATTTAATACTTAAATGAGAATTCGTGGTATATGATTTTTCATTTGTTTATTTTAATTCAAAGTTTAATTCAAGTAAATTCAGTCATTAAAAGAAGACGATATCGAAATTTTAACTTTTGAACAACAATATGATTTTAAATACATTTCAACATTGAAAACCCGCCAATATTTTTCGACAAAGTTATTGGTCCTGGAACAGTTGTGTATGTTATTACACCATGTATAAGAATGCCGGATTTTGATTTGTTGGTAGACAGTATATTAATCGCATATTCCAACCTTTCTTTTACAGTCAGTAATTAAGTTGACAGACATTAATTTAAAATTTGTTAATGATTAAGCCTTACAAGATTGAAATTGCATCACGTATTTGACGTATAAACAACATTTGGCATTTACTCGTAGCAAATGATCAATCATTACTCCATATGTAGTGCTTCTTTGTATACAGCTGAAGAGTTGGCTAAAAATGTACACAGCCTTCATGTTTCTTTGTTACATATATGACGTGGCTTTGTGATTATCCATCCCGTCACTGTGTTATTGTACTATGGTAAATTTGGGTATTCTGTTCTTAAAATTTTGATAATATGCTTGGTCTATATGCCATTTTGTGCTTCTTTGTTACATATTTGTTTGTTTTTTTTGTGGTTGAGGTTGTGACACAATGTTGACTGCTGTAAGTTAGACATAGATATTGGAAGATGTGGTGTTAGTGCCAATGAGACAACTCTACATCCAAATAACAATTAATAAAAGTAAACCATTATAGGTCAATGTACGGCCTTCAACACGGAGCCTTGGCTCACACCGGACAACAAGCTATAAAGGGCCTCAAAATTACTAGTGGTAAACCATTCAAACGGGAAAATCAACGGTCTAATCTATATAAATCCTATAAGGCCTTTTCCAAATCAGGAATATGACAGTTGTTATCCATTCGTTTGATGTGATTGAGCTTTTAATTTTGCCATTTGATTAGAGACTTTCCGTTTTTAATGTTCCTCGGAGTTCAGTATTGATGTGATTTTTTTGTATATTATAGAGTCTATTAAGTTATGATTTATTTTAAGTGATCACCTGAGAAACAGACTTAGTCAAATTTACAAAAGTAATACTTTTTTGATTTATACAATAACCATATTTTGCCCAAGTTGAATTAGTACTTATTGACAAAATATGGTTAATGATTACAGGAAGAAATTTCACTTTACCCGGGCATATTGTGCTGCTTTCGAAACTTGGTTCTTTAAAATACATACCGCTTGTTAAAGCCCTGATCACAACGAACCTACGACACATCTATACAGCGCCAAAATCGCGTGTCATCTGTGGTCGTCGTACGACAATCGCACGACAGTCTCAAGATAGTTTGAGCATCGTCGCGCAGTCGTGTGTCGTGGGACGAAAATTGAACATGCACCATTTTTGCTCCACGATCTTTTATCGTGTCACTGTATTGTGGCTGTCGTGAAAGTTTCTTACAATCGTCGTGCGACTGTCGTGCGATTAACACATTGTCGTGGGTATCAATATGATGGATTTTAATTAGTGTTGTCAAATCGTACACTTTTGAGTAACCGGTTACTCGAACAATTGTTCGACCGATTAACCGGTTAACAGGTAGTTTGAATTGGTGCTTGAAAGCCCTTATCAATAGTACCCTACACATAGATAAAAGATGTGGTATGAGTGTCAATTTGAAAACCTTTCATCCAAATCATAAATTTACGCTTTTAGAATTGAAGTTTGTCCTTTAGCATTTTAAGGCTTGTCTGTGTGGGTTCCTGGCGAAGTTTGACTTTTAATAATCAACTACACCGTATCAATTCAACAATAGCGTGTGTACCAGCTTCAGATTGAAAATCACAACGAACCTACGACACATCTATACAGCGCCAAAATCGCGGGTCATCTTTGGTCGTCGTACGACAATCGCACTACAGTCTCAAGATATTTTGAGCATCGTCGCGCAGTCGTGTGTCGTGGGACGAAAATTGAACATGCACCATTTTTGCTCTACGATCTTTTATCGTGTCACTGTATTGTGGCTGTCGTGAAAGTTTCTTACAATCGTCGTGCGACTGTCGATTAACACATTTCGTGGGTATCAATATGATGGATTTTAATTAGTGCTGTCAAATCGGACACTTTTGAGTACCCGGTTACTCGAACAATCGTTCGACCGATTAACCGGTTAACCGGTAGTTTGAATTGGTGCTTGAAAGCCCTTAAGATCATGCCCCGAGCTGAGAGACAAGTTCTAATTAATTTTATGTTATTAGAATTAACAAAAGCAATCAATTTACTGGACAATTGATTTGTCAAATTAATTACCACGACGACAATTTTTAAATAAAATCTAACTATTTAATGATTTCAATACAAATTTATATTAAATCTATCAAAATTGAAAAATGTCCGGTTAACCGGTTAGCGTTTTTGGTATTCAATATTCGGTCGTTCGAACGGTTAACCGGTTAACCGGTTAACCGTTGACAACACTAGTTTTAATCAAACAATTGTCGCACGGCTGTCCTACGACATTCTCACGACTGTAGCAAGACACTTTTGATACAGTCGCACGATTGTCTCACGAATACCAAATTTCGTTCGATGATCGCACAACATTGATTGTCTGTCGTACTCAGTGGTAGGTTAGTAGTGCAACATATTTTCGTTATATTTAGAAAAATACAATTCGGCGGGAATGATCATGAATGTTTGGAAAACATACCGTCTACCATTTAAACAGGATGTCTATTTCATCAGAACAATTGTGCTTGGCCCTGCTGAATAGGCGCCTTGGCGAACTACAACAAGAGCAAAATATGGTCCTCTTATCGTTGATCCAAACCCGTGAACAGACTAGGAACCAGCGAAACGCTCGACGTTGGTGGGTAAGTCCATGGATCGAACGGCACTTGATGTTTGTGCAGTTTAGTACACAGATGTTAGAGTTGACGGGGTAATCTACCGGTGATTTCTTTGGATTCATGCGGATGGAGCCTGGCATGTTTCAAGACCTTTTGTTGAGAGTCGCATCACAGTGGCACGACAGTAACACGCGCATCCATTGACATAAAAACCTGTAAAATAGCCCCGAACAACTCACGATTGTCGTATGATTATCGCAGGACTGTTGCCCAACTGTCACACGACCGACTTGAGAAAAACCCACAAAATTACAATTATAATTCCTTTTTTCTGTCTTGCACCCATCGTGGAACCATCGTGGACATGTCGTAGCTGATCTGACCATTCGAAATATTTTTTTTTACATTTTGCACGACACCGCCACGACAACTATTTTATAGATCTTCCACGACAAAAAATCGTACGATCTGTTGTAAACCGGGGCTTAAATAGTAAGGCAGCGATTTTGCAGTGTTTTGAAATGTCATATGATAGAACCTTAAAGCATTGAAGTTGAGCGCGAATATCGATAAATTGTATGTTGGGTATATAGAACATATGTTGATACTTCTTTTTTACAAAATTATTTACGATAACAATTATTTACCTTCATGTACCCTGGTTCCATATAAGCGATACATACTTACAGACGAGACAAACACTAAAAAAAGTGGTATTCCCGTAACAGTATGGACAACCGCAATACTTATGCTGGTAATACATGTGACTTGTTTGTCATCGGCTATGAGATCACAATGAGTTTACCCTTATTCAGTATATCAGAAGCCTTCCAGAAAGGAACGCCAATAAATCGTCCCGTCCACACTGTTCTTAAAACGAATTGAATTGAATTAGTAGTAAGTAAAATCATAAAAATACTGAACTTTTAAAACTGAAAGTCCCTAATAAAATGGCAAAATTCAATTGACAATACATCAAACGAATGGACAACAACTGTCATATTCCTGACTTGGAAAAGGCCTTTTCAAATGTAGAACATGAAGGATTGAATAAATGAATAGTTCAAATTTTGAATATTTTTATTTTGTCCTGCAATGGTAGAATGATGAAATAAGGTCTGATTTTATGCTTTATAAACACTTCGTTTTAAAAAATTTCACTTAGGGTAATTGTGATGGCTGAATAAATATTTGGTATTCACTTCATAATAAAGATAGATAGTGTACTATAACATTAACTCTTAGGCACGCAAGGTCTTGGATATTGTTGTGTGCAAGTTTATAAAGTGTACAAAAGGCAAGTATTTTGTAAAGTATAAAAAAGCAAATATTTATCTTGTCAATATTTTTTTATCAAAGGTTGAGACAAATCAGTTAAATTGTTAATTTTAAAATGTGTCATTCGTCAATTTAGAAGATCAAATTAGCTGCATTGAAAATTATAATCATGCTTATAATTATACGAAAATTATTTAAAAAGCAAATATTAGTTGTCAAATTACATATTTACTCGGAAATGAACAGTTTTTATATTTGTACATAATGATACTTTGAAACGAAATATTGCATGTAGAATTAAGCGCATTAATCAAACATTCGATGAAAGAGCTTCAATGGCATCATAAACCCGCCATCAAAGCGTCTAGTCACATCAATGGAATTAAAGACATTGATTCGAAATTGACACCGGAAGAAATGACATCTAGTAATTGGTTTGTTGACATTTTATTTCAAGTGCTTATTTGATCTTATTGGTAATTCGATCATCTGAACGTTTTGACGTACATTTCCGAGAAATGATAAGTTCATTTATTTTCATAATGGTCTCTGGGTATATCGTATCATCATCAAGACAAGTAAGTCGTTACGTATAACAACTTTATGTCTTATGAAGCTTTAGAGAAAGAAGTCAACATCTTCTGAGTTATCTATGCAAATCTAATAATAACACAAATTATCTTACAAATTTCACTATAGCTTTGAACCGTTATGTGGCCGCAGGAAAAACTAAGGGAAATTAGAACATAACAAACAAACAGTTCAGTTCAAAACGCTTTCTTAAACAGTATTTGGAGTGAAATGAGTAAATCTATATGGAAACCCATAAATGTCCATGTGAGACGTGCAACAAGATAATTTAAATCCGTCTGAGGAATTCGGAGCCTTATCATATAAGCCATTATTCCCAATAATAAACGGGGATAAACACACCATGAGGTTTGCTTATATATATATATATATATATATATATATATATATATATATATATATATATATGCATATTTAAAAATATCGAATTAAATTCTAAAAGGTAGATTAACACGTATAAAATAAAATCACTAAGGAAAACTAACGGATATACAAATTTCATGAAAATTTGTTGAAAATCAAAGCAAAATCTACCCTTTAAGTGCATCACAGACAATACACACGAAAGTTGCAACAGCAAACCAGTGATTACTTCCAAGAGAATGTAAAACAAAAATAGACAAAAAAATCTTAATCAAATTTTATTAAAGGGTGCTGGAATCCTATCATTTGAGAGGGGGGATAAGAGGGGTCCTGATCCCGAAATCCTGGGCTTATAAACACGAAATCCCGAGGTCCCGAATTTAAATAAATTCAAATTCCGACATCCCGAAATTCAAAAAAAGAATTCCCGGATCCCGACATTGTCAATCCCGAAATCCCGAGCTTAAAAACACACAAATCCCGGGGTCCCGATAAAGGCCCTATCCCCACTCATTTGCAAACTTTGTTTAACTATTTGTTAAACTTTGAAAAATGATAATTATGGCCATTATAAAACTGTTGATTGTACTAAAAATGTAAAATAACTTTTGGAGACGAGGAGTCGACGAGCAGTAGTTTCGGGACGACAAGCAGTCCATAAACAGTGATTCAAATGTATTATAGCCTTAGGAGTATTTTCAGTTCACTAGCAGTGATGTCGAGTTGATGATAACCCCAAGATATTTGTATAACACATGCAGTAATGTCAAATGAATTATAACATTCGGAACTAGCTTATTCAAGCAGTGGTGTCAAGACAAAAATGCATTAAACTTACACAAAACATTATGTTTGCTTCTACCTAATTAAATACACATTTTTATTATAACAGACCAACTTTATGATCCACAATCCTACAAAGTTTTTGTTAAACAAACACAATTGTTCACAATACGAAACATTTTTACTCCGAAACGTAAATGAAGGCAATAGTAGTATACAGCTGTTCAATAATTCTATATCGATTTAAATCAAACAATCTCGGTCACAAACCAAAATTGAGGAATACACATCAACTATAAGAGGGGAAAACATGAACAACGTAAACATTTAACTGCTACAAAAACAAACGAAAATATACACAGAAACGAACTCTTTGATAACACATGTCATATTCCTGCCTTGGTACAGGACCTTTTAAGATCAAATGGTGGATTGAAAATGGTTTTATGTCTTACCAAACCGCCGCTTATATAGCAATGTTAAATATACCGCTAAAATAACTAAATAACGTGACAAGAGTATAGTACAAATAAATGAACTTTGTAATAGCATTATTTGATGTATACAGTTACAAGGATATGTATACAGAACTGTGTTAGAAATGGTCCAATCATTTGAATTTTCAAACCATAAATTGACTGAACAATTTTAGCAATAAAAAAATACCATATCAACAACTTACTGTACGAGAAATAACGAAACTCATGCATGATTAAAGATGTATCAAACATCATACTATCAGATACAAGTAAGCGAAACTTTTCTAACAGTGTGGTATTCAGAACACCACTTAGTGATCAATGCATCCATTACTGATTGATTTATTATGATAACCTTTTAAATGCAACAAATATATCGTCTTCAAAGTTAAGAGTTCTAAAGACATGTCTGTTACAAGATGTAAATGTATGTTAAAGATGGAGTGGTGGGTGTTAGTGATTAAATAATCTCAATTCCAACCTCTCTGTTGTACGATATCAATATACAATACAGAATCAATTAATTTCTCCAAACCTAAAGCAAAAGCCTTCATTGATTTACTTGCGCAGTATTACTATCAACGTGATTGTTTGGACAAACAATATTTATTCAACAAAGTGAATGTGTCAATCAAGTGGTGTACCTGGGAAATGCCTGCTACTTTTTTACAACAAAAAACCTTACCAAAGTTTAAAGGCTTATATTTGTTTATGCCAGAGGCGCATACAATAGATTTATGTGATTTATCAAATTTTTACGTTTGTTTTTAAAACAACCGTACATTTGCCAAAATTATAAAATTAAACTTTTTACAATTAAACATTAAAGATTTACGCTGGTTTGGCGTATAAAATTGCGTCTGGCATCAAATAATAAGCCTGGTACCTTTTGATAGCTATTATTTATGTGTTTCTCTGTCTTGTATGTTCTCCCATTTATTTGTATTATAGTCCTGTCATGTAATGTTGTCATTTTAGTTTTATATTTAACATTGCCATAAAAGCGGGAGGTTTGTATAGCCACCAAGCCAGGTTCAACCAACCATACTGTTCTTAAAATGTCCTGTACCAAGTTAGGAACATGTCAATTGTTATATTATATTTCGTTTCTGAGTGCGTTTCATTTTAGTGTCCCTGTAGTGTCGTTGTTCTCCTCTTATATTTGATGTGATTCCCTCATTTTTTGTTTGTAACCCCGATTTTTTTGTCTCGAGTGCGATAAATTCTCTATACGGTTCACTTTTGACCCTTATAGACCATAAAGGGGGATTAAAATCAATAGGAGATTTGGTCTTCATCTTTATGGATTTAACTTACCCTATATGGATCCGTAGGGGGTCATTAGTGAACCATATAACTTCTAATGGTGGACAATATAAGTTCTGCTATCACAATTCCGCCGGATATGGCGTTAACAGTTCATATTATTTCTTTTTGTCTCTCTCTTAGTCAGTTCTTAGTTTGATTTATAGGGAAGTTATATCCATGTGTTTGTATTGTACCTCATTTAATGCAAGTTGTCAAGTTTATGGAAGGTCAACACTTCTTTTATAATTACTAGGATAAATGTATTGATTGAATTGACAGCAAACTATCAATACAACAATTTAGCTACGGTAAACAAGGTTCTGAAATATATTAAGAGCAAAACATTTTATTTTTCTAACGGAATTGGGATATCTTTGTTTGTTATGGATTCCGTTATGCAAAGTAAATAAGACCTTGTATGAAATCAATTCTACCCAATTTCAACACATTTACTAGTGATTGTCAACACTAATATCAAGCATTAAAAATATTTATAATTCAAAGCTTTTGAAAAAAATGTGATTCCGACACGTTTTTGAATATTTAGCTAAGGGTATATTAAGTTAAACTTAGCTGATGATCTTGCCCTTGTAGACAGACATTTCTAATTTAAACGCTACACACTTTCTGATAGCCAGTAACATTAAAGTAAAAAAATAGTATCATTATTATCCGTCAAAATATTAACGAGTTATAAACGAGACACGACCGTCACAAACAGATTGGGGGACGAACGTACAAATAATGATGCTATATTCCACCAAGGAACTTTCTTTGTGGGTTGCCTAATAAATACATCTTTGATTTTGAATGAAAGTTTTATGCCATGTTTGACTAAGGATAATATAAAGTGTACTCTTCGAAACTGTCTTTCTTCTCATTTGAGGCATTTGGTTTTATGGACATTATTACCGACTAGGATCTAGTGTTTGTACGAATATTCTAACGAACATTTTCATGACTGGTGTTTATTTGTAATTTTACATAAACAGGACAATACATGTTTTGATGGTATGACCATTGTTAACAAGCAAACAAGTGGTTTCTAATATCTCTAACCATTATTTTCCATTAAAGACACTTGGGACCTGAAAGTTTTAGATAACGTTATATCCTTCATTAGTGTTGATTGACATATTCCGGAAATACTCGTTTCAAGGCATATAATTATGACATCTATGACCTTTATTTGAGTTCTTTTCAGAGTAAGATCCGATTGTTAACAAGCGTTCATGTATTCCTTATACGCGCGTGATCAAATAAAAAGCAAAAACGCTATAGTTTGAACTTTGAAAAAAAATTGAAAAGGGAGAAATCGTATGTTTGTTATACCTAATTTTAAAATATCTATATGTATAACTATAGGACCCTGTTTGGAATTAGAAGAGACAGGCGAAAAATACCAAATGGATATTCAAACTTACAAGTCGAAAATAAACTGACAACGTTATGGCCAAAAGAAAAGGAGACCAAAAGACAAAAAAAAAAAAAACAACAACAAAAAAACCCACAATACAAAAACATGTTGTTGCTAAAGGTTGTAATACTATACTGTTGATCATTGCGTGTGTTATGTTATCATTATCAATTCTCTATTGTTTTTTAAGTAAAAAAGAACTATGATATTTTTTTAACTATTCTGTGTAAATGGATTTACCTAAATTAAGTATACTGCAAAAGACAACTGTCTTCGTATGGTGAACATGGCGTTACTTTATGAAATCAATTCGGCATTTGAAGTAATTTGATTTTGATTTCAGTTACCATCAACATTCTTTGATACTTTACAATGTTATAGTATGTATATAGAGTGTAGTACTATTTGACTTTAAGGGCATACGATACAGTTACAGGGGAGGTAATGACGTTGCTATCGTAAAATGTTATTTTCGCGACGTCAAACTGTGACATATCGGGAAAAGATGCATTTTTCGACTGATTTTTATCATTCAAACTGATTTAATTTGAAAACGAGTGCATGTACCCCTATTTTTTAAAACAGCAATTTGTTTCATTTTGCAAGGAGATTATGTGACCCAAATTTTATAAAACTGTAAATAGCGCAATTTTTTTAATTTTGATAAACATGCAGCAAAAAATGACGTTTTTTCCTCTATTCATGAACATTTGATAAATATAGAGTTATTTCGGAATAAAAATTGCATAAATTTTAATGATACTTACAAAATACAGAAATTACCGATTATTTAACAAAAAACAATTTGTGCTTATCTTTTAAAACAAAAAAGTTATGTCTTTCTTTCGAAAAAGAAAATACGGACACAAATCTGAATTTTGAGCAAATATACAAAATTTCGACTTCATTTTACTCTAAAAGTAGCACATGAAGGTATATTTTTTATTACATATTTGATTTAATCAGGTAAAAACTAGCCTATATGCAAATTTTCATCAACTTGTAAATACAGGTTCAAAACTGTATCGTATGCCCTTAACTATATGTTTTTATGTCAACTTTATCGTCGAGTTTTTTTCCTCCACAACACGATGAGTGCTTCATGTGGAGTTTGATATGATTCCCATCCGAAGCACCTGAGATAAAATCTTGTTTTTGGTTTGATTCATGTGGCTCAGTCTTTAGTTTTCTATATTGTGTTTTGAAGACTGGTGTTTTCATTTCGCTGTTTTTCGTTTTGTCATGCCGCATCTCTTTTTCGTATTTGATAGAAGTAACTGTATTTTATAAATTGTGTTTGATTGCACGCTCTCCTTAAAGTTATCGTTACTCCACTGACCTAGATTGAAAAAAATAGATAGATTTGAGTGTAAATAAAACCCATATGCACACATCTGCTAGTGTCTGTCACCCTATGAAAAACCTTGTCAGTTGTTTTATTTAGGTTTATCTTAATGAAATTCATTTTAAATCGTTTTTCATGAATACAAATTGTCAGCGTTTGAGGAAACATGTGTGTTCTATTTTATTTCGTGGTTTAACTACGAATATAGGTTTCCCCCGAGTATTAATGAATCCTGAGAATATGGTAGATCTTTGATAGTCACTGTTAATTTTGATATTGTTTTTACGATTTTATACTCGGGATGATTTGCATGTGTTCATATTGTATCTATCACTTTCTATCGTTGGATACATTATATTCACCTGTATACACTGAGAATGTATCTCTTAATCATGCGTTTGTGTGTCATTAGGTTGTTCTCATATTTATTTAAAAAAATTTTGGAAACAAATTTTTTTCCATTTGTTTTCAAGTTCCACAATAAATTTAATCCAAACAAAACAAAAAAAAAGCATTCAGGTTCCCGGACGTGTAATTAAAGTACTGACCGTCAACCAATACGGATAACAAAAAGACAACGTTTTAAGAAGTGCGCTTTTAAAATAAAATATGTGTGACAAAAGTATTCATAAAAACTACATCTCAAGTTGAAACCAAATATGTTATCCATGCTTTCTTTAAAAAGTAACATAAAATGTTTAACTGCAATAATAAATGTCAGAATTGGAAGTGTGCACTTAAACAGTTGACTAAAAGGATCCTTGTGAGGAAACGACTGTAAGTAGTGTATTCTAAAATGAGAAAAAATTCTTTCAAATATAATAGTCGGCGAAACTTAAAACAAAGTGGAGTGCTTTAAAAACAAACACTTTATGACAACTATATTATCAGTAGGTTGCTCACAGGATAAGTGCATACATAATATTTAAAATTAAAAAAAATGTTAAACATCTTTTCTAACTATTCAGAATAAGAGAAGAACGCATCTTTAGTTAGACACATTTGCAAACAATAATTTTGATTTTATGCCATCATTAAGAGTTTAAATCTTTCAATCAATCCGAAAATTTTCCAGCTTTTTCACAGTTGAAAGATCATTTGATGAAAATTTGTTCTAAATCTAAAAAAACAAATATTTTGATATTTATTGATAACAAAGCTGAAACTTCCTTTAACTTTGTTTGAAGACAATGCTTGTAATCAATTTTAATGTAATTATATTTGAAACTTGTATTGTGAACAAATAACTTTAGAGTACGGTTCTGTTTACTAAGAACGCGCTAAGTGCATGCTTCCGGTATTGACATGTATCATTGAAACATAACTTAAAATGTTTTAATGCTCCTTTGAGTTATGATTTTATTGGTAACACCTGCTGTTATATACGTGTCTTATGCCTTTCAAACTGCGCATTCTACAGCAGTTTATTAGTTGACTTTTTGTATGATCAAAGAGTAACCTAATTATGTCATAAATATTTAAAAAAAATACCCATAAAGTTTGGTTATGAAAAAAGTCTTTTGTTTTTATCTATAAAGATTAAAAACGAATGGAAATAGAACAAACCCAAAGTGCTACTATAAGGTTGTCACTTCTCATTAGAAGATTTAAATATTTCTCACTTATTTTAATACATTCATACAAATTCAATGTGTCATTGTGTCATCCATCGAACTCTCCATCCATTCATAAAGTTGTAGTCTGAATATGCTCCAAATAATATTTTACAAAAGCTAGGTTTTATTCTGTTATATGTTTGACGCGAATTGATGGCAACTTGGTAAAAGAGGAAGCATGTATTGTGTTCTATGCTTATACGTTCACTCCTGTTAACCTTTATAAGAATGCATAGGTACAAGGATAAAGCAAGTATTTATATATATATATATATATATATACATATACGTTCATGTAAGTGTGCACTTAAAGAGTTGTCAACACGATTTAATAACAACATTTTCGTATTATAACATCTTATATCAGTACCGTTGTGCAAATCTTTAGACTGATATAATTTTTTCCTTATCTGCATAGTATCGCCTATTTTAGACGATCCGGTACATAGTAAATTTGCTGGTTGGTCTTTTTTATAGACTTATATATATATATATATACATAAGTACGTCTGAGCCAGTGACACCTCTACAACAGATTTATCCATCAGATCACCAGCAGTGATTATGATACATGGCTGGGTACATTATGTATGTACAACTCGTCTAAACATCAACCTAACAATGTTAGATTTGTAGATTTGCTTTCGCAAATATCTTGTTCTTCCCTCGCCGGGATTCGAACCCATGCTATGGGATATCGACATCAAATCGCCTGCACTGTAGCCGTCCCGCTAGACCACACGACCTCCTTGGCTTCATAAAAATGAAGCCTTCGGGGTGGTCGGGTGTTACCTTTCCACGTCAGTTTTAATCTAGCGTCGTACTACAGTGCACGATATATCAGGCATGGAGATGTTATTTTTACAGATCAGCTAAATTTATTACTGGCTCAGACTTACTTATAAATATAATTATTTTCTGTGACTGTGTCTTACATTAATTTGTAGGATCCTTTACTATAGATAATTTAGCTGATCTGTAAAAAGTAACATCTCCCTTGTTGGGTTGATGTTTAAACGAGTTTTATATATATGTATATATAACATATAAATATAAGGCAATTGTCCGAAATTCAATTGAAAATATAAAAAATGAAGATGTGGTATGATTGTCAATGAGACAACTATCCACAAAAGACCAAAATGACACAGACATTAACAACGTTAGGTCACCTTACGGCCTTCAACAATGAGCAAAGCCCATACCGCATAGTCAATTGAAAGCATAGTTTTCTACTAAGGATCAATTTAGAACATTCAGGCGAATAAATTGACCGCAAGTCTGAAAGCTCGGTTGAAAGCCAATTAACGCCAACCTCCAAAATTATATGCATACATGTATGTTAATGATAAAGTATAAAATGTTGTGGTTTGTAAAAGACCTAAACGTTAAACTGGAATTATAACATGATAGATTATAAGGCCAGTTATATTTCGGAAGCAGACTTCATCGTCCTCGGACAAAAAGTGCTGACTCTGAGATGTCAATGTTTTGTTTTGCACAATACGGTGTGCTTGGGAAATAAGCAGAAAATATGAACCATCATTCAGTTTGATATATTTTAGTACTGTTACCTCAACTTTCTGGCTCATTACGCTTTTACGATACTACCAATATAGTTCAGTTAGTTTAGAATGAAGAATTCTCCATTTTAAAGAAAATGAGATACATGTGGCTCTAATGTGATTGTCTACAAGTTAGCCTACCATTTTTAAATTCATTTTTTTGGCGCAAACTTATATATAGTGTTCTTTAATCGTGTTATATGGTTTATCCACAGTGCCTGTTTATTTCAATTTATTTTTTAATTTGAATCACAGTTGATGCTTACATTTAACACTTTATCAACAATGCAGATCTTCTGTTAAGTTCTATAAGTTTAAAATGATTTCAGTTGTTTAAATTATTTATAACTTGGAAAATAATAGATGACACCTTTGTCTTTAACTAATCTATAATAAGATTTTATAGAGGGAGATGCACGAAACGACATGGGTTAAGATCTGTTGAAGATAAAAGAAGATAATAAGTTGAAAACCTGCACAAGAGAAATCAAATGATCCATATAGAAGATAGATTGGTTTTCATTAGATAACTTACAGTAATATCCTTACTTGTTACAAAGTATACCCAATTAATATATATTTTATAATTTTTGTTTACATGTCAGCCGCTGTATCGATTCAATAAAAAACATGTGCATATATTCGGTTCTCACAAACGAAAAAGATACAAACAAATGCCAAATGCACCCCCCCCTAAATCTTATTGAAGCATCGCGATTATAGCCCTACATGTATTATATTTTGATGTTTATACCTTATTTTAATATTTTCCGCCATTACTACAAAAATGGTACCTAAAATGATCCTTCTCTTCCAAAATTTGGTATATGCATTTTGTTTGTGTACATGTATGTAAAAGGCCTAGGGACACAACACTTAAGGATTTATTCAATTTCATTATTTTCAACCGTTTTTCCCGAATTTGCATATACAATGTAAACATTGCATTTTCATAAATGAATCAGGTAATTCACTTGTATTATTACTCAATATTTGTTTTCCAGTAGATCAACAAAGAGTTGAATGTATGGATGTATAAATGCAAACTGTCATACTTTAACATTACCTATGTATCATGTGTTTGCATTGCAATGCAATGCATCAACAAATCAAAATAAACAAACTTTTTAAGATGGTTTACGACAGGAAATTTAAATGTCAGTAAAGAAATTTGTTTCTACTTTAGTATATCAAATCATAATGAAAGTGAGATAAAACTAACTTAGAGGATATAACAAAGAGTCAGAACAAATGTGCAGGACACATGTACTTGAATTAATTATAAGTTAATTCCACTTTATAACCGCACTACGGTATATACAAGAGTATTGAACGGTACGAGCTAGAACGACGTATTGTTGTTGAATGCTACATGCTACATTGTCAAGGTTAGAAACAAAGGAACCAATAGACTCAAACAAAAGACACATATAATGGATTTAATTATAAAGTAATTCCACTTTAGCTCAACACTATGATATATGCAAGAGTGTTTTAAACAGAATATTGCTAATACGATCTAGAAATACCTATTATTTTTTAATGTACCAAAAGCAACATGTTACTTGTCAAGGTTAGAAACCAAAGAACTTATAAATTCAAACATAGAAGACAAATATAATGGATTTAATTATAAAGTATTTCCACTTTTTCATCACACTGCAATATATGCGAGAGTTCTTTAACACAGAATATATTTGAGACAATTCAACGGATTGTTCTAAGTTCAATGTTCTCAAAGCTACGTACCAAATTGTAAAGGTTAGAAACCAAAGCACCAATAAACACACACAGAAAAGACACATAAGATATAGGTTAAAAGGAAGTACTAAAAACTGACGGTTGTCAACTAGTATTCACACCCAAGATAGAAGCTAGAAGTAAATTTATTTTCTGTTGATAAGGAAAAAAAATTGAAACATAGATAAATGAAAGACGGTTATTGGCGTAAAAAAGCGAAACATTTGGAGGAAACTCTGTGTGGTGTACAAAATTAAACAAGGAGTATTATGTGTTAATATAACGGATACATAGAATTCATTTACAAAGAGGCGTTAAAAAAAAAAATACGACCCCTAACGTTTTTTAAAGTTTTTTTTCACTCAAAAAGGTGTTTAATTATTTAGAAATGTTTCAACGGTTTTTCTTTTCTGTAAACACATAGGACCTAAGCAAGACTACTATTGTCGCCTATGTAAATAGTTACATTACTAATAAACAAACAATCTATACAATCAAAGAGTAATTACCAGAAAATAAATTCTAGCAACAGTTATTCAACAAATCATAAGCGACTGGAGAAGCATAGATTTGAGGAAAATTGATTGATTGATTAGTTAATGTTTAATACCGCTTTCAACACTTTTGTGGTATTTCGTGGCGGTCAGTTTTTGTTTGTGGACGGTTTCGAAATAAAATGAGGTATAAGAAAACAAATATGTTTTTTTTAAATATATAATAAGTAAATTTTTATTTTTGAATTCATCAAACAGAAATGATTTGATAAAATTAAAAAAAAGATGCAACGACAAAACATTCTGTTTTCCTCAACCGTTTGCTGGTTCTTTCTATGCAACGAAAACCTTTTAATTAGCCTACATGTGTTATTTTTAGACAGGAATTAACTAATAAGAAGGTACACAAGTCATAACATGTGTTGTACTCAGTGTTGCGGGATTCAAAATTAAAGATATTTCATTTACATCTTTACCAGACTGACATGTAATTTGCGTTCATGATACCCAAGCTTATACCAATTGTGTTGATAATTGAATATTGAATTTCCGTCCATCCCGGCCTGTTCTTCAGTTAAAGTCATAACATGTGTTGTACTCAGTATTGCGGGATTCAAAATTAAAGATATTTTATTTACATCTTTACCAGACTGACATGTAATTTGCGTTCATGATACCCAAGCTTATACCAATTGTGTTGATAATTGAATATTGAATTTCCGTCCATCCCGGTTTGTTCTCCAGTTAAAGTCATGACATGTGTTGTACTCAGTATTGCGGGATTCAAAATTAAAGATATTTCATTTACATCTTTACCAGACTGACATGTAATTTGCGTTCATGATATCCAAGCTTATACCAATTGTGTTGATAATTGAATATTGAATTTCCTTCCATCCCGGTCTGTTCTTCAGTTAAAGTCATAACATGTGTTGTACTCAGTATTGCGGGATTCAAAATTAAAGATATTTCATTTACATCTTTACCAGACTGACATGTAATTTGCGTTCATGATACCCAAGCTTATACCAATTGTGTTGATAATTGAATATTGAATTTACGTCCATCCCGGTCTGTTCTTCATTTATAACCGTTACGGTCTTTTATTAGACAAATCTTTTAGAAAAAAGTTAATGTGTTTTTGCTCTAGACTAGCAGATTTTCACTTTCCAACATATACAAAATTGTAAGGTTCATTTTTTGGTCTACTACACATTCTGAAAAAAATATAATATAAATTTACAGTTTATGTTTTTTACTCTGGTCCTAATTCTATTTACTACATTCCGAATTACACGGAGACAGACACTAAGGCCTTAATGAATTGTGGAAACGATCGGATAAATATATTTCCCGTTTTTGATGATTTTGTCAAATAGTCATTTTAAATTCATTACCAGAATTGCTTACGAAAATAACTCAGGATTTTCTGCACGATAAAATCTACTTAATATATAAATAATTTTTCTTGTCATTCTCAAAACTAAACTTATATATTGGTTTTGATAAAGTAGATACTGACTCTTAAGATTTTTAGTTTGTATGTATTTCTCACTTTACAAGACGATATGATTATACTGTAAAATGTTCAAAACAATCAAAATAATTTCTTTACAACTTTAATATAGTGTTGTTTTAATATGTAATATGATGTTTAATAGTGAGAGATATTAGCAAGCAAAATCGAGGGAATTGTGCAAATAATGATACAAGCATGAAAATGATCACAAAGCATCATTATTATATAATTTTTAAGAATTAACTGCTGGCCATTAAAAAAAATGATTTTTTCAAGATGGCCACGGCCATTTTCTAAAATGGGTGTTTTCTTAAGTTTGAAAATACTGATTTTCTGGAAAACTTTTCTTTGAACTTCTTTTTAGTAAAAAAACAATTACCGGGTTCGGTGGATACATTCCTTACATCACATATTTATCAAAAATGGATATCCAGTATTTGCGCATGCCCTAAAATGTAACAAAATTCTTTCCAAACATTTGAACTATTTACCATATATTTAGTGGTTTTGGATTTCTAATAATATTATGAATTGGTTTAATAACATTTTTCAAGGTTATGATACACATGTGTTTAACACTTTTGCGCATGTGCAAACTATTTATAGACACCAAGCGCGATCTGTTTGCACTACCAGGCAATTCTCAGGTATTCGATGGTTAAGGCAAAAATGTGGTTAATTCCGGAAAAACATCAATTGTAACTGCAGATCCCCCACTTTTTGAAATTCAGTGGGAATGGCCTGATTTGTAAGGGAAAGATAAGTATATCGTCATGTTTGGTGAATTGCACATTTAAATGACTTGTTATAAAACTCTGGGTGATATATTTCGTGATAGGGGATGGACATGTTGTCTTACTGAAGCCAATATTGCGACACCAAGAACGGCAGATTCTTTTTATGAATGTTCAAATGTATCTAGAACTAGACAGGCCCATCAGACAACCGCATGCAGTTTGCTTGAATTGTTAATTTCAGATTATGAAAGCTTAACTCAGAATATATAATTATGTCATGACTCTGTGGCGTTCAGTGATTTAAAAGACTAGTGTAAGTAAATATAGTCATATCGACCACAGTTTAATTACTGGCGTTCAATTATAAATTAAGAACTTCTTGTTGGTATTATGCTCATTTCATGATTGAGAATTCGTACTTTTCAAACAGTCCATATAAAGCATGATATCATATTGTTTTAGGTCTTGATCGTGTGAATTATGCTCGATCGTTACCGAACCGTCTCCGAGATATGACTTCCCTTCCCAAACATTACCCACAGGTGCCGATGGAATTGGAAAATGATAATTTCACTGTACGTAAGACCAGCAAATTTCTCTCTTATTACACAATTAATCGGGCACAAAAACAGAATAATGCAATTGTGAAGGGCGATGTTGGTGCCATAGGATTAACCAAAGATCACTTTTAGACAAATGGATGGTAGCTGGACCAGGCGGCAGTATACTAGAATATGAATTTAATAGATCTAGTGGTATGATTATACTTATGATGTCATACTGCCTTATATAAAATCTTGCATCGATAAATATTCAAAAGTAGACATTGTATTTGATGTTTACTAAAGGTTCTTGTGGAAAATGGAAAGGTGTTGGTTCTGGTAGAACACCAAGGGTATGTAGTAGTTTTCTCTGTGAAGATGAAAACGAAACGAAATTGTTTAAGTTTCTTGCTGACAAAATTGCTTCTTGAGAGACTAATACAAATGTGTATGTTACTCATGGTGAAAATATTCTTTGCAATTTCAATAAAGATACTTCCTAGCTATCCCCTTGTAATCATGAAGAAGCAGATACACGAATGTGTGTCCATGTTCGGCATGATTATGAAAAATGTTGTAAAATGTAATTCAGGTACAAACATGTAGTACTGACACAGATGTAATAGTATCAATAATTGCAGCAATCGGAAAATTAGGTAGAACAAATTGTGGATAGGTTATGGAAGGATTAACGACTTTTGATGGCTTTCTGTACGTGACATATTAAATGCGTTTGGTCCTTGTGTGGCTGCTCTTACTTTCGTCCATGCATTTAGTGGATGTGGCACTTTGTCGAATTGTCGTGAGAAAGGTAAGAGGTCAGCTTGGCTAACAATGGAAGTTTTTCCAGATGTAAAGGAAGTTTAGTTTGGCTTAAGTATGAAGCGAGGCACGATGTGAATTGTTTGCCAGGAGGCCGCGGCATTATGATGCAATTCCGCGTACAAGAGGTTCTTTTCCAGAGCACATCAAAAGAGAAGTATATCAAGGAGGAGTTGTTTGAGCTCAGCCTGATTCATGTATTCAACAGGTACATGTACCAAGTCATAAACATTGGAATTGGATGAAAGAAAGAATCAATGACATTCGGAAACCAAATGGACTTCTTTGACTGCCATTGCATCCTCGTGTAAGGAAACTTTGAAATGCGGAGGCGAAAATCCAGCTGTGTTGGTAACTGTAGATGCTACCGTACTGGCCTTACTTGTACGGGTTGTTGTATAGGCAACTATCAGATAATTATAAGATAAGCAACCTGTCTCTCTAACCAAACTAGGCATTTAAACTTAACAAAGAGTGTTATCACTTGTTAAGTTGATGGAAATTATAAAAATATTTTTTACGTATTTGTCGCCATTTTTTAACCGGATGTCACTATTTTTCTCATTTATGTGTTGTTTTGTCGTACTTTGGAACTGCTTTTAACGTTTTATCATAACTTACATTGGATTATACCTATAACACATCTTTCAAGGATTTACATCCCTTGTGAAGTTGCTTGAAAGTATAAAAATTGAAATTTTTGACTTTTTTGCCGGCATTTTGAAACCGGAAGTCACCTTTAGTTTCATTAATGTGTTTTCTAGTCGTAATTCAGGAACTGTCATTTACTTTTTTGATCAAACCTAACATTGGATTTTACATATAACACACTTTTTAAAGAATTAACGAATTGTTGCCAATTTGTAATGACGCCATTTCCAAAATGTGTGGTAGCCATTTTGAAAAAATGATTTTTTTTTTCTGGCCAGCAGCGGATTTTTTTAAGTATCATTTAGTCAACCTTTATACCAAATTTCATGCTTGTATCACGATTTGCACAATTATGTCCATAATATCTCCCACTATTAATGATGTTAACATTATCTGATTTTATTTTATTGCAATCTGTGGTAGGCATTGATCAATCATGTTGTTTCTTAAGTATCAACATTCGGTTTGATAATTGTTCATCCTCCCAGTAAATAAGGTTTTAATATCCAATGCAAAATTATGATCGCAAAAACATCACCGGCATTTTTGACTGCTTGCGTACATACTTACTTCCTTACTGCCCTTGTACACTATTGGCGTGAAGGGCCGTAACAAAGATTTTCCTCTTTTGACTGCTATCACATGTTAAATATTGACATTGGCGGCAAAAACAAACGATATTTAGAAAACTCGATAATTGCAAAAGTCATTTGGGGGGGGGGGGGGGAGGGGGGCAGAAAGTGCACTTATATATGCTTTCCTAAAAGAGATCCACTGTTATTTTGCAATTGCAATTCATAAGTAACACAAGTCTTATAATTCCGGAAACACAATATAATGTCCCGCGAATTAAATGAATATTTGAGTTTCTTTAAAGCTTAGAACTTATGCAAAATATAGGCTTGTTGATTATTTTCCTCCATTTTCAGTCTGGGTACAAATTTTCACTACATTTTTATTGCTTGTTTGCAAATGTAAGGCATACTTTTTGTGATTGGATATCCTGAGGATTTAAATAATTAATTCCAATCCCTCAAAAAGTCAATTCGCCGAATATGTATTGATTTTCTGTCCCAACATGCTGTTGTCTTTCTAAAAAACTGCGGCTGGGTAATTCAATGAACCCTATACACAAGTATACGTCCAGCAACACGAGTAGGACAATATTGCAGTTATTTCACATTCAAAATCCAATGTTTTCGTAACAAATATGTGATAACACTTTTATCATAAAAAGTGTATTTGTTGTATCTTGTTTGTTAGTAAGCATGTCTTTAATACTGTTGAGGATTTTTCATTTTTTTTAACTAACTCATATGATTACCATTAGTTTATGCCAATCTTTTGATAATTCATCAGTTATATTATTTGTCCATTTTCCTTCAAATAATTCACTGATTTGAAAATGAAAGATATTATTGACATTTCGCATCTGGTCTTACGATTTCCAGTTATCAGAAGTTTTCCACGTGCCTGTTTTAACAGATATACATGTTCGTTACGCAAACATGCATTCGTGGATTGTTTATTGTTTCTCTGTTTAATGCCATATTCAATTAACGTTTACAAAACGTAATACACACATTGAACAGGGTAAACAATTAAATTCCTTTATTTAAATAGGACATCATCCGTATTATATTTCCAAATCTCCATTTATCACTGATGAGACTTTTAAATTTCGAAAGTGTGTCTGCCGTACAATTAATAATCCAGGTATCTATTATCAGTTTGTGTTATTGCATACATGATCACAATTTTATTACACATAAAATACTTAGCTTACATTTAGTTTTAATGGTAACATATTGAAAATGCTTTGATGTTTGTAAATAACACAATCATCCCTTAAAATGTGAGAAATCGATCGTAGTTTTTTTTTGTTCTACAGACATTCCTCTGTTTCTGTTGTGTCGTAGTTCTCTTATATTTGATGTGCTTCCCTCAGTTTCAGTTTGTAACTCGGATTTTTTTTTCTCTATCGATTTATGAATTCCGAACAGCGGTGTACTACTGTTATCTTTATTTAAGCATTTAGATATAAAGAACCAGGATTCAAAACCTGTAAACGTTACACACTAACGGGTAACTTCTGAAAATATTTAGAAATTCTGCAGTCAATTCTCTGATTGTATTTCACGTTTTCTTGTTATGTTTATATAATGATATTGACTTTAAATACGTTAAAAATTAAGAGCACCACTTGAATATAAAATATGATTAACAAAATCGATTTTAGGTAAGTGTGTTCACAGAAATGTATTTATTGCAAAATTGTATCTTTTGCATTTTCTTTTATAGTTTCCTACCAATATTTCTAACATGAAAACCTTATACAAATGTACGATTTTTGAATTAAAACAGAAAGGAGATTATAACAAACATATATGCGTAAAGGTATGCTGTGAATCTTTTTAACCGTCTTTGATTTTAATTCACATGCTCTACCAACATCATAAAAACACCTGAAAATAATGAAGTTTTAAAGCAATTCACAACTTTATTGTAATATGATTGCAACTGTACACTGTAAAAAGTTCAAAATAATAAAATAAATTCTTTTACAGCAGGGACGTAGATTTATTTCATTACAATTAGGTAATATGTGATTTATTTATATTGTAACCGTGTAACAGACATTTTTCAATACTACTGTTTTATAGGTGCAATGTACCGAGTTGTATTACTAGTAAAGTCTTATAATAAACAATCAGACAATCAAAATCAAACGCCCTACATCAGGAACACTCGAACCGACAGTCAGGCAAAAATAAACATATTAGGATCAATATAATCAAATGAAGGATAATAAATGTATCGGTCATCCTTAGCTTTTAATAAAGTCTAAAAAAAATAACAGATAGCAAACTTTGTCGACATTCAATTCATTTGTTATGGTAGAAATGTTTTTAATGAGAACGTGTTACAATATAGAACAAAACAGTTTTGAAGAGAAAGTGTTATATTGTAAAATCAAACAGTTTATTCGATTCCGTTAATGAAATGTCAAGTTTAAGACAATAAAGATGATTGAAGAAAGCAAGTGTCTGACAAAAACAATTTTGTTTGGATGAAATACTTTAAACACTGTTTTAAACGCCAAATAGAGATTAATTTTGGTATCTAAATAACAGTTGTATTACCGGAAATTGGATGCACTTTAAACATTTGTAAAGCACATGAATTGCTTGAGAAACAACTTAAACCAATTCGCGTTTAAAAGTTATGCATATACATGATTACGATTGCCATTTTTGTAATCAAGTTATATGTAATTCCATCCTTAATAGATCAGACTTACTGAAAACTAACATATCATTTTAAACAATTCGTGCTTCCCAAGAGCGTTTTGCTTACATTATAGTCACCAGGACTGTTCAAAACTCAATATGTATAAATGTCAGAGGAGCTTTATGACCAAAAGGGACATAAAACATTCTTAGGTCAGTTTTCCTTGGATTTGCACGGCCTGTGAGATATGCATAGCATATGAAACTTAGCCTGTCGACACATCCAGAATCGTCGGTTTGGAGTCAAACGTGAGGAGTGTCGATTAAGCCCTTGTTCCTTATAACTCGGCTTGAATTATTTAAAATCATAGTAACTGAATGATTTCTAAAATTATCATTTGAAGATTAAAGAAATGTAGGTCATTATTGGGTATTGGCATTATTAAACAGCAGTTACGTCGACGAAGTAAAGGAAACAATAGTTTACCGTTGTTCAAAATTTTCAATACGTTTCTGTAATACAAATCAAACTACATGAATTGAGTGATTCCCATTAATTCCAAACGAAGAAACATTACGTCAACATGGTATGCATATCCTGTTATGCATGCATTAATATTCATGTGAATTTCACACTTGCCGTGACAACTATTAAATTTGGTTATCAGATATATTTAGTATCGATGATCCATGATAATAAAGGATGCCGTTTGTCATTTGCGACATAGATAAATCTTATCGTCAAACTAATTCGTGATTGTAATTGGCAACGTGAATAGTGTTGAGTTTAGCCTTTCTTCCTCATAACTCTATTTGACATGTTTTTTTTTGTCTGAAGAACATTTCTGTTAAGAGCCGTCCGTTTAATTTGAACTAGTTGAGACATGTAAACCTCGTATTGCTGATTTATTGGTTGTTAACACGGGACAGCTGAAACAGTCATGGTTCACAGAAAGAGTCTGCAATAGATTAAACAATCTTTAATTCTCGTAAATCGATTAGGAATAGACTAATCAATGTAAACAAAAAAATTAGGAATCGCTATGCATGCATTACCCGCCATACATTACATACTCTGTAGTAAAATATCAGAAATAAAATCCAGCTTCAATTGGAGAAATAAGGAGGAGAGAATTTAGTGCTCTATTTGCTCTGAAATACCATACAATCATACGAAGTGCTCTTCTAGATTTTATGTTCATCAGGAACGCTCAATACCCAAATTCCGAAAATCCAAAAAAGAAAATAGACACTTGGGAAGGATCGAAAAACAAATAGTCAAATTACATGTATATACGTTGTGTATAGACCAAGGTATGATATCATCCTATATTTGCTCAAAATGATGAGATTTACAACAATTGTATGTTATATCGACACTTAATTTCTAAACGAAAACAGGCTTGTTATTTTTGTTACTCTCACTTCGTTAATGGTAGAGTTAACTACTAAAATTTCAATACTTTAAACTGGTATTCCAGTGGCGCAGTGGGAAGCTGTACTAAACCACAGCAGGAAGATTGCATGTTCGAATCTCAAACCCGGATGTCTAAAATTAATTCCTATATTAAATGTAACTTAACTCAACATAGCTTTCAATTTCAAAAAGAAAGTCAAGGATATATGCAAAACGCAACTTAAAAACAATTTTTGTTTGTTTTTAAAGAATGTGTGTCCTATTGCACCCCCCTTTTCACCACCCAAACATTATGGGCCAAAAACACCAAGTTTTTATTGGTAATTCATTGAATCTTTATAGTGGGAGATATTATGGACATAATTGTGCAAATCGTGATACAAGCATGAAATTTGGTATATGGGTGGACAAAATGATAATTAAAAAAGCTGCTGGCCATAAAAAATTCTCATTTTTTCAAGATGGCCACCGCTCATTTTGCAAATGGCGTCATATCAAATTGGTTACAGTTCGTAAATCATTTGAAACTGGTGTAATAGGTATAATCTAATGTCAGTTTTGATAAAACGTAAAGTTCAGTTCCTAAAATACGAAAAAAACAATACCTACACGAAGAAAAAGAGTGACTTCCGGTCCCAAAATAGCGGGAAAATGTGGAAAATGTCAATTTTATCATTTCTATCAACTTAACAAGAGATATAACTGCTTTTTTAAAGTTCAAATGCATATATAGTTCGTTTAGAAAGACAGGTTGCTTATCTTTTAATTATATTACAGCTACCAATACACAAACATGTACACGGAAGGCCTGAACGGTAGCATTTACAGTTACCAACACAGCTGAATTTCTGGCATCCACATTTAAAAACATCATGACACGAGGATCAGCGGACAGCAAAGAGGTCCATTTTGGTTTCCAATTATCATTGTTTTTATTTTCTTTAAACAAACTCCTGTGGTCATGTCTCGGTACATGAACTTGTCGAATGCATAAATCTAGACGAGCCCAAACATGTCCACCTCGATATATGCTTCTCCTTTGATGTGCTCCAGAAGATTAAAATCGTTTGCAAGGAAGCAGCGGCCTTATGATGCTATTCCGCCTACCACCGGTAATCATAATGATTTTGTGGTAGGCAGAATAGCATCATAAGGCCGCTGCTTCCTTGCAAACGATTTTAATCGTGCCTCCTTAACAGAAAACGGGGATGTTTCCGTACATGATGCAAAAAAATACTTCTATGATGTCCATGTCTGTGTCTAATACAAAATCGGGCAAAAATGTCCGTTACATCTGAGAATATTTCCAATGTCTGCCAAGCTGACCTTTTCACTTTCTGAAGAAATGCCGACTCAGTGTCACACCCTCTAAATGCATGGAAGAAAGGAAAAGCTGCTACACGAGAACCAAACGCATTTAATATGACATGTACAGGAAGCAGTCAAAAGTATTTAGTCTTTCAAATCCTATCCACAATTTGTCCCCACCTAATCTTGCGAGCACTGCAATTCCTAATGCTTCTACATCTATGTCATTACTACTTACTTTTAACAACCATTTTCAGCAGCATTCTTATCATGGACAATCAATCGTGTAACTGCTTTTTCACGGTTACAAGGGGATAGCTGGGAAGTATCCGTATTGAAATTGCAAAGTACATTTTCAACATGAGTAGCATAAACATTTTCATTAGTCTCCAAAGAAGCAATTCTGTCGGCTAGAAACTTGAATAATTCCGTTTTGTTGTTATCTTCACAGAAAAAAACTACTCCAAACCCTTGGCTTTCTACCAGAACCAACAACTTTCCGTCTAGCACCAGTACTTTGCCTTTATTTTCGTCCCCGCCTTTAAATAATTAATTCAGGAAACAACAAATCGATGTCTACTCTTGGATACTTATCGAAGGAAGATTTATGTAAGGCAGTATGATATCATTCACATAATCATCAAATATGTTTGCCCCAAATGGTGGCAATAAATTTACCATTGTTGCCCCACCAACGATAAATGCGTCAGAATTTGGATCAGTTGATGGCAAATCGCAGAATGTTTCAAGTATTTTAATTTGCTGCGATTTAATACCACATCCTGACACGTAGACCGAGGAGCAGTTTGGTTTTAATGACTAAAGAAGAAATGAAAAATCTAGAAAAGATAACGCAATCAGTGTTCAGGTTCTCTAGCTTTGTGTTTTGACAAAGAAGTTTCCAGTTTCATTTAACGGCTCTTATATAGAAATGTTCTTTTTCATCTGGTTATCAAAAGCAGATTCTCTTTCGTTTCGCATTTGCTTCAAAAGATCGTGCTGTTTGGGCCCAATATCTTGGAGTCTATATACATATCATACCTACTTCTTAATCAACAATTTCCTTAAAAGAGTGCATTTTTTTGCAAATCTGACGTCTCATCTAGAAATGGATTATCAAACTTGTTCATCACTTTAAAAAGCCTTTTAAGTTTTTCGAAGAAATCCTTTTGTGTTTTCGTAGAGTCTTCATGACATCGTTCTTCTGTTGTAGAATGACTCAACCCCCTAAATCTTTCAAATTCATCTACCAGTGTACTGACTTCTGGTCCAGCTACCATCTATCGTCTCGAAGGGATCTTCGATTAAACGTATGGTACCAACATCGACGTTCACGACTTATTATTCTGTGTTTGTGTTTGATCAATTGCAATACAAGAAAACAACTTGCTGGTCTTACGTACAGTAAAAATTACCATTTGCAAATGTCATTGCCACGTGTGGGTGGTATTGTTGAAGGGAAGCTTTATCTTGGAGATGATTGGGTAACCCTCGAGCATGATTTACACGATCGATACCAACATTGGTATCATTCTCTTGATATGGACTGTTTGTAAATAACGATATCTGACTAGTGAATTGAGCGTACTACCGAAGGAACATGAAGTTCTTTATTCATAATTGAACGCCAGAAATTAAACTGTGGTCGATATGACTCTCTTTCCTTACACCCGTTAATCACAGTCATACTTGAACGTCAAAGAGTCATGAACTATATGTTCTGATTTAACGCTTTCATAACGGCTGGCATTATCAATTCAAGCAAACCACATATGCAGTCATCTGATGCGCGTGTATATTCCTAATGACATTTGAACATACATGAAAAGCATCTGCTATTCTCGGTGTTGCAAAATATTGGCTTCAGTGGAACACATGTCCATCCATTATCACGCAATATATCACTCTGAATTTTAAAAATAGTCACCTAAGGCACCAGGATTATAATTTAATACGCCAAACGCGCGTTTCGTCTACGCTCTACGCTCATATCACAACATCTATAAAAGTTAAACAAGTACAAAGTTAAAGAGCATTGAGGAACCAAGATTCCAAAAAGTTGTGCCAAATACGGCTAAGGTAATTTACTCCTTGGATAAGAACGCCTTTTGGAAAAATACAAAGTTTTATAAACAGGAAATTTATTTTAACCATTTAACTGATGTTCATGTCAACACTGAAGTGGTGACTACTGAGCTGGTGATACCCTCGGGGACGAAACGTCCACCAGCAGTGGCATCGACCGAGTGGTGTAAAATAGTCAATAAAAACACAATGATTATAATTTAATACGCCAAACAAGCCATTTTAATGTACAACCCACCAAACATGACGATAAACGTATATTCTTCGTACAAGTCTGGCCATTCCAACTGTTTGCCCGATATTTAGAAAGTTAACCACCTTTTTCAGCTTAATATCCATGGAATGCTTGATTATTGCAACTGAAAGGGTGTGTTTTCAAACAGTGGCATCAAAAGCAACACTTCATACTCGAACAGATACTAGATGCTTAGAGGAATGAATGACGATCAAGATTTGTTTAAGAAATTCAAATTCTCATCTGTTAGATGAACTACGATTTCCATCAATGTTCCCTTGCAGTGCGTGTAATTCGTTCTTTATTAATAAATAGTTTGCGCATGCGCGAAATTGTTAAACTCAATCTTAAAAAATGTCATCAAACAAATTCATAACATCATTAAAAATTCAAAAGGGCTAAGCATGTAATTAATAATTCAAATGTTTGTGTGTGAATTTTGTAACATTTTAACGCATGCGCAAACCAAGAACATGTCAAATATTCATTTCTAGTATAAACGTCACATGTTGAGAAGGTATCCAAAACGTGGTAGTATTTTTTACTCAGAGACGGTCAAAGAAAACGTTTTCCAGAAAAATAAGTATTTCAATCTGGAAAAAATCAGCCATTTTAGAAAAAAATGAAATTTTCTTATGGCCAGCAGTTTTTTCTTAAAAAGTATATAATAATGATGCTTCGTGCTAATTTTCATGCTTGTATCATCATTTGCACAATTCCCTTGGTTTTGCTTGCTAATATCTTCCACTATTACTTTTAAAGTCAAAATTGTATTTTCCGCTTGAATGAATATGATTTAGCCTAAAATTTGTGTTAAGGAATAGATTTGAACGAGAAAAAAAAACCGGCTGAAGTTCGTTATTTTGCATGTTGCGGGCATCAACATTGCGAGACATCTCAATCTAAACCATAATGATAACCTTTCTGTTTCTATCAGACTTGGGTGATTGCTTTAACACCAAAATTATATCCTATTAGCTCATAAAATGTCTCCACACGACCTTTTTTGCAAGAATTTTGCATTTTTTCACTTTTTTTCGCAAGTCACGTGATTTTTGGAAACATATCACGGGACTTAAAAAGACAAATTTTCTGAAACATCAATTTTGTACAGGAATTGATCAATAAATGTTTCATATGGACCCAACATGACCTTTGTGTGAGCTTTAGTGTGAATGCTATATTCGATTGAATTTATATAGTGTCTTTTCCATAAGTTTACGTTCAATTTGTCGGAGTGTGAAAGGGTTAAAATATAAAATCATATTTGGACAAGAGAAGTTAAAAATGATTTGCTGTGTACAGTGCCTGTCTTTCTTCGTTGTATATATTTTCATGACAACTACTGTTAAGGATGCAACTCAAAGATTTATTGATTGAAAAGTAAGAGCTGATGGTCCTATTTATATCATATTAATTTCCCAGCTCCGGAAAGGGATGTGTCTTCATTGGTCAGTTAATCAGATGTTTTTGTCATTCAGGTGTTGTTGCTCGTTCTACAGATAGCAATTTTCAGTTCCTTTCTTTTTTCTTATAATCATGTCTTGATATAATTCGCAATCACCGTTCACTTTACATCGAAGATCTAGAAGGAATTTACTTCGTTAGTACTTGAGTTTAAGGACATATATGCATTAATGGGATATGTCTTCATATTTGCTTGGGGCACTATTAGAAGTTTCTGTTTAATATGTCTGGTGTTCTGAATCTGGTTTCATTGTAGTAGTCAGTTAATGTCTTTCGCAGAATGTATGACATTAAGTTGGTTAATTTGGTTCACAAGAAACTACTTGAGTATCATATGGACCTTGTATTAGATAGAAACAAATGGTGGTGTGGTTTAAATTTCTCGAAAGGTTAATATAGGTGCCATTACAGGTGCAGGATAAATGCATATTATAAACAAAATCACTAGAATTTCCTATTGCAATGCATGTGCAGTTCATAACCATGTTTTGATGATTGAAATATCTTTGATTTGTTTATTAAACATTGATACTCATGTTAAACGAATAAAGATTACATTTTGTTCAGGTATGTTTTACCTATGTTTTGAAATTTTTGAAAATTTTGTACAAATAGTTTGGTATTCAAAGGCAATGCCAACTTCCCATTGACTTTTAGTACCTCTGCAACAGGAAAGTAAAATAAAATAACACTTACACTTCATAAACGTTATGCGTCCGAAATGATCAAAGCTAAATATTTGAAAGCCAAAAATGAATGAGTAAATAACACCAGCTGGGCTTTTTCATGTTTTCATTTTTACCAAAAAGGGTTACAAGATTTTTGCAGGTATGCAATCTATGCATGTTTCCTGATTGTGTTAAATTTTTCAAGCACTCTTCATCTATTCATAATATCTTACCTTTCGTCAAATGTAAAGGGTTATTCATTATATCATCAAAATTTTCAGCTTTGTTAACATGATGCTTATTACTCAATGTAAGATTATAGCTCTTTATCTTTTATATAAGCTTTGGATTTCAAATATGTTGGTCAAGAGCATCACTGAAGAGACATGTATTGTCGAAATGCGCATCTGGTGCAAGAAAATTGGTACCGTTAATTTTATTACTCTCTTTGTTTTAAATGTAACTTTTCATTCTCTAAGGAGTTGTTTCTTTATACTTCATCTGATATAAATACCCTTTCGGAGCATCCGCGGGGTTTTTGTAGATCAAGAATTGATTACCCTTCTCGTTTATATGAGGTCATTTCTATTTTTTATTTTGGGGTTATGATGCATATTATTTATATTTCTAGTTGTTTTTGTGATAACTTTTTATAAGCCTGATTTTTTTGATGATCATTGTTATAAATATGGGTGATGGTCTTGTCTAGCATTGTCAAATATAAAGCTTATGTGGTGAAAATATCGTATCCGGTCCTATATTTGAAACCTGAAAGGGTCATATAGCGGTTGTTTTACATTGATTCATGCTTAAGAGTGAACAAATACATTATGATCATTAATTGTGTGATACCTAATCACCAAATATGATGCATCATCGAAACTAAGATTTGTAACACACGACGAATATCACGACTCGATATTAAAGGGAACACTAGTGTACGTGTCATAATTGCAATAAAGCAACACCAATGAACAAATTTAATTTTTTACTGGCTTTCAGTTCTATTCCATGTTGTGCAATGTATACATTATAACTTGCCTTTGGGCGTATAAGTCCTTTTTAAAGGTACTAAGTGAATATTTCATTAACTCATTATTTACTATATTCTTAATCAGGAGTGCATAAAAAATTCGATATTTCAGAAAAGAAAATGTACTTATGCAAAACGTGATAATCTAAATTAAATAGTCTCTTAACTGTCGAACGGTGATAAAAAAAAACATGATTAACTAGAATTGCAGAGCTGATGCTAAGAATTATACAATTATTCTTAGTAAAACAGAACCAATACAGGACATTGCCACATATGTACCCTAATTCTTGTAATACGTAGTTTGAACACCCACATTAAGTCGACCGAAAATTAATTACAGATGTGATAATTTGATTATTACTTTCATCGTTCCAATGTTCAACGATACTTTATTTAGGACTGCCAGTCCAAACCAGATTTCAGTGCCAATTTACCATTGATTGTGAGTTAGATTTATTACTTTGCGAGAACTAAATAATATGCTATAAATAATATCATTCACCTTACAGCCAGATTATTCACATCTTCTAGGAGGAAAAACAAAAAACAAATAGGGACAAAAGAAAAAAAAACAACGTAATAAACTTTAAGGATACAAATGTTGCCGCAGTTTTATGCAGTACTTGGAAATAAACTCAGAACAATGAGACCAAATATTTGCTGGACACATGTGTCTTAAATTGTTTATCTTATTGGCAGGTATTCTATCAAAAAACTGAAAACGAGAAATATAATCATTGTGTTTTTATTTTGAATTAGACAGGACTGGGTTGCACAAACGTCATTTAAGTTAAACGTTATTTAACAGATAAATGATACTTAACTTCTTCAATAATAAATAGTTAAGCAACAGTTTAAAATCCGTTGTTCAAAGCTTAATTACGCGTACCCTTACTTAAGTGTTATTTTACAGTTTTAAGTATTATTTAATCTAGAATTAACTGGTTCTAAAACAGTTCCCCTATTCACGTGCATTTTCGCGAATTTTGTAAGGAATCAAAATGGAGAACCAAGTAGACGCTGATAGAAAAAAGATCATCAAACTGGGATTCTTCAGAAATTTCTTTACTCCGGCAATTTGTTGAACAAAATTTAACTATTAAACTGACCAATGCTATTACAAATTTACAGAAGATCGGGGTCTGGAAGACCATAGAATGTCAAATCAATGCTCTAGGGTTACACTGTCGTATATACAAAGAAGTTAAAACCAGATGGCAGAACTTGCAATCAAAGGCAAAAACACAGTGTGCTGAAAAAAAAACTATTCAAAACAAACAGGTGATGGGCCGTCACCTAAACCGATGTCAAATGAAACAGAGAAAATAGTTGAAACGATGAAGGATTGTTCCAGTTTCGTTGGTCTTAAATGTTGTGAATCTTCAATGATCCTGGTATCTTCTGAAGGTGCTTAACCTTTTCTATTTAAATTCTCTGATCGCGTTGCTCTTAAAGTTAAAAAGAAAGGAAATACACATTCTAATTCTCTCAACCACGCATCAATAATTGTAAACAAATTCCTTAAATAAATTATGGGGCCTTTTTGAACAGTAGTCTACATTTGTATAATAATAAAATTAATTGTTTATAAGGACGCTCATACACTGCTTGTGGAATGAATATCGTCATTCGCTATTTACTAATTTTTCAATATTTACGATTTCTTATTCTCTGACCTCTCAATTACAAGTCAAAATGAAACCATATGACTGTGACCAAGCACAAAGTCGAACGGATATTCACTCGAGCTTACTTAGGAAATAGAAAAAAAAAAAACAACTCACTGGTTTCTGTTTAATAATCCAATATTTCCCTATATTCTTACTCTCACAAATATTATTATTTTTAATTTAATTCTCCTGCACTATTGCCTCTAGGGGAAATATTTTAGCGTTTCGATTTTCAACATGACGTCACACATAAGTAATGAGGTACAATTATGGGTGCAAATTTTAAAGCAAACCACTATCAACTTATTCTCTTTTACTTGAATTTTAGTATCATTTCTAACATGTCTAAAATGGTATATCTCTTGCATAAACACAATTGATAATTTGGGTAAACGTTATTTCAACATTGAGTTTTAAAAAAAGCAATCGACCTGTTCCGAGATAAATGATTTTTTTTTATTAATTTAAAAGTATGTTCATACTAGCAGGGGGATAGAACCTTTATCGGGTCTTTGGGATCGGGTGTTTTTAAGCTCGGGATTTCAGGATTGACCCTTTCGGGATCCGGGAATTATTTTTTCTAATTTGGGATGTCGGGAATTAACTTTATTTAAATTCAGGACCTCGGGATTTTGTGTCTTTAAGCCCGGGAATTCGGAATCAGGACCCCTCCAACCTCACCTTTTTACTATGCAACAATTAAATGGAGCATTTAATCAAAGAATCAAGTTTCAGGCAAAAACATAACAAACAAATATCTAATGTGGAAATAACGGCCACAGTTCACTTAGAATGACGAGGTCTGACATGATTACAGAATGCCGACATGATTGATTTAACTGACAAATCTGTGCACCATTGGTAGCAATGGATGCTCAAGTTCCTCAAGGTTCAGCCTAAAGAGAACGAGGGTTATGATCCCCAAATACGTCGGGTCTTATTCGCATCACCCCCTGGTTTCAGGGGAGTAAAGATTAACATAAAACTCTATATGCACACTGATTACATAGGCCATACTATGAATCATAAAACAGTCAAGCTCGAACTGGTACCAATTCAGAACCGGCCACTCAGGGTAGACATGAGATGGTCTCAACAGAACTTCCTGCGGTACCGCAGGAAAGTAAAAACCTAATATGATCCGACGTACAATTACGGGAAACGATCATAACCCCTTAATCTTGCCAGATCCCGACATCCTTTTTGACTGTGACGAACGATTTTATTACAAAATAATGAACAATTAGAATCAAGTAATCAAAATAAATGCTGCATGATTTTTATCCAAATAAAGTCAAAAGTTTAATGCATTCCAGGCGAAGAACTAATAGCAGGTAATGATACTTCCATTTTCACACTGCTGGTGTCTGAATATTTAGATAAAGGTGGTAGCCATTCATGAAATTTAGCATTGACATATATAGTTCTCGAAAGTATGATTCAGCTAGCAAATCCATCGGCTTGTTTGTCTCCTCTTTTTTGTCCAAAAAGTTATAGATCCGGCCTGTTCTGGTCATTCTGAAAAGATAAATAAAACAGCAGCAGACACAAGAATTGTTATTAGATGGCAGATTGCAAGGGGAGGTGGGTGGGTTTTTGAAACTTTTACATATCTACAAGATTGGCTAGTGCAATGTAATGCTGACGAGTCATGTGACGTTGATGTGCAGGAAACGAGAACCGGATCCGAATGAGGCAGTAATCATTTCTCTTTAATTGAATTGGTTTATCTTATAAATGAGATAAACCGTATTAATCAAAGAATCAAGTTTCAGGCAAAAACATAACAAACAAATATCTAATGTGGAAATAACGGCCACAGTTCACTTAGAATGACGAGGTCTGACATGATTACAGAATGCCGACATGATTGATTTAACTGACAATTCTGTGCACCATTGGTAGCAATGGATGCTCAAGTTCCTCAAGGTTCAGCCTAAAGAGAACGAGGGTTATGATCCCCAAATACGTCGGGTCTTATTCGCATCACCCCCTGGTTTCAGGGGAGTAAAGATTAACATAAAACTCTATATGCACACTGATTACATAGGCCATACTATGAATCATAAAACAGTCAAGCTCGAACTGGTACCAATTCAGAACCGGCCACTCAGGGTAGACATGAGATGGTCTCAACAGAACTTCCTGCGGTACCGCAGGAAAGTAAAAACCTAATATGATCCGACGTACAATAACGGGAAACGATCATAACCCCTTAATCTTGCCACTTGAGTGAGTCTATACACACTCATCAGAATCCCCCCCCCTTTCCACAACCTAAAGGTCCATTTAAGTGAACTAGCTAAGAAGGCATAAGTCTTTGTTAATACGTTTGAATCTTGGACAATCATAGTTTTCCTTTTGTAATAGCTTTGTTATAATGGTGCTGTTATCCTTCCATAATATCCCCTCAGCTGCAGAGAGATTTGTTTTGAAGATATCACTTCTTTTATTGTATTATCCATGTTATATACATATATATCTAAATCATCATAAAAACGCAATATTTTAGCAGTAATACGTCCACCGATCAATGGGTTTACTAAAAGAGTTATCTCGCCTCAACCGGCTTAGTTGAACAAATTTATTCTAAAGCACATACGTTTGGTACTTATACTTAAAATATTTTTAATATATATAATGCGATAAATCAGATAGTTTCTTCATAGAGATACACAGTTTAAGAATAAAATTGAATATCTGAGATTTGGGTAATAACTAGACTGATTGGTCACTGCAAAAGTACAATGCAAGATGGTGGTATACCATGAATCTACCCAATTGCTTTGTTAATCTGTAAAAGGCACTAATATAAGTTTTCCATTCTAAATTTTATTATCCTCTACAAAGTTTACGAAAATACATTACCTGTATATATAATTTATGCTATTCTAGGCACCCCTTCAAAGTCGTGTACATTTGAATATATATTTAGTTTAAACAAGTAACGTGACCAATATTTTGAAAACCAACGGCAAGGATGTATAACGTACACTTAAAAAAAAATATAAATTCATATCAATCAATATATATAGAAAGTACCACACTTCCTGTACTAAATCGTCAATCACATGCATTCCTAGTAGTACTTAAAATTCGGATACAGCTAAGCGGTATGTGCCGCTTTTTGGAAAGCTCAAACTTGAATAGTTTTACGTCGAATATATTTTGTGACCTAAAAGAACTAGGTGCTAGAGTAAGATTCCATGGTTTTACTTGAAGTAATGGGTGTATATAGATGCATAGTTGATTAATTCAGACTAGAATTAAAAAGATTCAGCTCTGTATATATATGAGAATGCTAAATGTTCCTTTTAAAGAAGGAAATAGATCAAGAGTATTTGAAATAAATTTAAAATTCATTGAGTCTCCCATCTGGATAATATGCGTGTTTGTTTGTAAAAGTCCTTAACAGTAACTTAAATACCGCATATTTGTTTGTTTCTAAAAATAGACGTGGGGAAGCCCATAGTTCGTGCTGACATGTAAAATAAATGTGATAGTAAAATACAAAGGTATCCTCAATGTTTACATACCCGTGTTAGATGATGATGCAATCAAAATATTAAAAACACTACATGTATATATACAATAACATTATCGCACTTCAAAGTAAAGAGGATATTGTGTACCATGCTCTGTCTGCTGCTTCGTGAGTTTATAAAGTAATTGGATAATTGTGTTAAAAGTGCACATAATTCCCTTATTTGCTCTAAGTTGACTTGTTGGTAAACTAATTGCCCTGTCCACGAGCTTTAGTGAGCTATCTGAAACCTATACAGACTAACAGATCATAAGTTAAGGTCTTTTATTTTTTGAATGATTCAACAACGTAAACATGAGCTCTGTAGATCTCTCAAGTTCAACTGACTTGATATTTTATATCAAAATCAACTATCAAATTTTATAAAGGCATATTTTATAACAAGAACACATGTATTATGTAGATGGCTAGGCAAACATGCAAAAATTAAAGCAAGCAAGCTAACAAGAAAATAAACGCACGTTGAAAAGTATAAATGTATATACATGTAACTGAGTAGCTCACTCGTGTAAAAAAGAATTGGTATGAGCCAACTCTTCACAGTAGACCAAACGGCAAATAAATCAATAACAATAAGTCATCGTACTGCCTTCAACAATGAACAGGGCCCATACCGCATTAATAACGATAAGTCAATTTACTGCCTTCAACAATGAGCGGAGCCCATGCCGCATTAATAATAAGTCCCTTTTCTGCCTTCACCAATGAGCAGGGCCCATACTGCATTAATAACAAAAGTCATGTACTGCCTTCAACAATGAGCAGAGCTCATACCCCATTAGTGAGTAAATAAAGACCCAAAAGAAAAATGTTAAACAAGTCAAACGAGAAAACAGTAGGCATAATTTATAATTTTTTTTTTATATAGTAATGCCGATTTAAGTGTATCAAACAATTTAGGAAATATTTAAAACTGTTCAAAGAATTTGCACGTGTAAATACTTTAATCGAAGCCATCGCCTCTGATTGGATTTATTCTAAAGCTATCGCGTCATCCGCCACAAAATTTGTCATTGTCTTCTAACTCTCATATAGTGTATTTCATTTACCGTACACCTTAGGTAAGCCATCTAACACATAGTGTATAATTGTGTATAATTAGTGGTAGAATCTATAAAGATAAGGTTGACGAATTTGCACTTAAAGCCCTCGTGTGTATCTTGTGTGTAATAACGCTAGGTGCGTCTTCAAACGACTGCATGGTTATATAGTACATTAAAGCAGAGACATGTAAAAAGGCCACAGTGCGATGTGAAATTCAAATTAAATATAGGACGTCAAATTATAATAATAAATAATCCTTTCAGTAATTTTATCTCATCACCATCAGATTAATCTTATTCCTTATGAGATAAATATCAATTAGAATAGTAATACACCACAAAACATCAACTTTTTTTTTATAAAATTTAAATTCAACATACCAAGATTAATGCTTGACGAAATCTGCAAACCGCTGGAACCAGCTAGTAATGAATTCTTGGGATCAGTGGTTCTCCTTCTTTTGAATCGCGTTTTCTTCTAAACGGGGCTCCTGATGTGAAGATATTGTTCTGCCATTAAATTGATCACCGGTCATTGAGCCACTGACAAATTGGAAGCTGTCCCTGTCATTCGAGCATTGTATAACTTTTATGGCGAAGATACATTAACTAAATTGTTTTATAATCTTTTCACATCTGAACATGTCGAAAGAAGCTGGATGTGTTCCTCGTGTTGATGGCATCGGATCGTGTGGTGACAGTTCGATTTACCTTTTAATTTCGTCATTTGCAAATGAAAATCCTTTCTTGGAGAATTACTATGTCTCTTCGATAGTTTCATATCAAAATATTAGAATATGATATGCGGATGTCAATGATTTTTTACGATTACATTTTTTGAAACTTTTACATATCTACAAGATTGGCTAGTGCAATGTAATGCTGACGAGTCATGTGACGTTGATGTGCAGGAAACGAGAACCGGATCCGAATGAGGCAGTAATCATTTCTCTTTAATTAAATTGGTTTATCTTATAAATGAGATAAACCGTAATATCATGTTTTTTTTCAAATGATAAATGCTTTTTGTCAAGGAGCATTTGTGTAGCCATAGTTAAAAAATAATGTAGTCGAGGAAAATATTTGTGCCAATAGAAAGAAATCTATGAAATAAACATTAACACATAGTTTAGATGTTGGTCACTATTATTAGTTTATTGCTACAACACAAAATTGGTAATTTTTAGACTTCGAGAGGTCGTGCATTCAATCAATTTTCCTTAATCATTGTTTTATTGTCAATTAGGCTGAACAACATTAGTTTCCTAAGTCGAATATATTGCTGCATATTTTTCATGTCGGGGCATTTGCATTATATATAAAAAGAAGATGTGGTATGATTGTCAATAAGACAACTGTCCACAAGAGACCAAAATGACAGATAAATTAACAACTATAGGTCACCGTACGGCCTTCAACAATGAGCAAAGCCCATACCGCATAGTCAGCTATAAAAGGCCGCAATATGACAATGTTAAACAATTCAAACGAGAAAACTAACGGCCTTATCTATATGAAAAATGAACGAAAAACAAATATATAAGACATAAACAGACGACAACCACTGAATTACAGGCTCCTGACTTGGGACAGGCACATATATAAATAATGTGGCGGGGTTAAACATGTTAGCGGAATCCTAACAGTAACAGTAAACATAAGAACGAACTATAAATACTAGTTGACAAAGTAGTTTTGTTTCTCTCTCATCATTATTAAAGGCCGCATGTGTGCCCATCAGTGCATACATCTACTTTATTCGAACCTTGCTGGTTAGTTCTCTCATAAGCAATTATACCACCCCTCTTTACTCTAATTATTGAACATTGAATTCGTACAGTGCATCTTCTCAAAACATCCTGCAGTCAGAAATTAACAGGAGTATATAGATTAAGGATGGGAGTTTCACTCTGGTTTATTTTGAAATAGAATAGAATGGCCTCTTTTTAGCCGAAAAAAAATCTTTCTTTCTCACATTTTTAGAAATAAATTGTCTAGATCCAAAATAAATTGGCTTGTTTTGCTCGGCATCTTTATCAAAATATAACGTTACAATAAATGATTAAAATAATAACAGTTATATATTATACCTTACATATATTTCAAACAATTCTATTGGGTGAAATGTTATCACGTGACATGGAATAATTCAGTTATTTTCATTCAATTGCAAGGAAGGACGACTATCCAAAAATTACACTATCAGTTGTTTTTGACTATAACAATGTGATGATCTCCCTATCAGACCCCTCTTTTATCCTGGGTTGGGACCCTCTATTTTTTAAATGGCTGGATCTGCCCCTGGCTCCAACACACGATATATACAAATAAATGGTGAGAGGTTTGATTTTAATCAGAATTAACTAGCTATGGCCAATGATGTATCTAATTGTAATTTTACTAACGGCAATTCAATATATTTATATATATCAAAATTTTAATTGATATATTAACATTTTATTGAGGATTGGACAAAGTATAAAATCTTTTGACACTAAGTATTTTACTTTCTTTCTGTAATATATTTAAACTACACTGTTCATGTCTAATCGATACCGTATAATTCATGCATTTTTAATCTTTACATTTTTAGATACTTCAGACTCAATCTTTTCACCAGATATATCTCCAGTTGAATCTTTCTCAAAGTGTGAGGTTGAAGTTCAACCAGAAAGTTGTTTGTCAGTAAACAATGATACCTCTGATACTATTACATGCACTCCCGCTACTGCAATTTCTTTACCAAGATACACAAGCACTCCATACTATAAGAACAACCCATCGAGGACTTCCCAACTCAGGAAATGCTAGCAAGGAAACAATATAATGTAAAAACAGTCAAGGAAGAAAAATTTAAACTTGAGGTAGAGAAAATAAAACTGGAAAATGAAAAACTTAAACTTGAAATTAGAAGGCTGAACCAGTGGAAAATACAAGAGAACGACGCCAAGTGAGAGGGTTAGCGCTATAGAACCAGGTTTAATCCACCATTTTCTACATTTGAAAATGCCTGTACCAAGTCAGGAATATGACAGTTCTTGTCCATTCGTTTTTGATGCGTTTTGTTATTTGATTTTGCCATGTGATTATGGACTTTCCCAATTGATCTTCCTCTAAGTTCAGTATTTTTGTGATTTTACTTTCTACTTACTATTGATGCATTAATGTATGAACAATGAAACAAAGAAAAAGATGATGTACAATTTTTAATCATTTATGTTATCTGTGATTATTTGTTTTATATGTGCTTTAGTATAATATAATAAAACTGTTATGCAAAAAATGTCCTTGCAATGTGATCTGTCACAACACGTCCTTCGTCTGGTCCTCGGAAATCTATGTTGATGTTCCAAAACATTTGAACTACATCGTCAGGATCCTCCATCGGTTGTCTCATCTCTATTGCAAGATTGTGCAAAACAGCACAGGCCATAATTAAGGTACATACTTTCTCTGGTTGCAGTCTTAATTCTGCGTGGTGGCAATAAAATCGATTCGTCCACCACCCCAAGGTTCTTTCAATGCAGCATCTTGTGCGCGTGTGAGCTGCATAAAATCTCTCGCGGTACGGCTCTGTTGGTCTGATATAGGGTGTCATCAGGAAACTTCTACATGCGTAGCCGCTGTCACCAAGTATTAATTCATCTTCTACACATTTATTTTCAGATATTTGTGAACATCTCATGATATGACTGTCATGAACACTTCCAGGCCACCTTGCTACAATGTTTGTAAATTTACCTACGAAAATAATAGTTGTATAACATGAATAATATAAATCAAGAAATACTAAAACAAATAAAACCTGTTAGTTTTTGAGAGCTAACTTGAATTGTTATTGATTTTTAAAGCAACACAATTTTAATTGATAGCAAATTCCGAATTTAGAATTTTATGACACCGTTCAAATGTTTTGAAATTGCCTTTTCAAATGTTTTGTTGGAACTTATACCTTTCATAGATTTTTCTTTGTAAGCGCTGGTCTGAATTTTACTTTATCAGGAACGCACAAACAGCTAAGCATCCAGATCTTGTGTAGCTGTTTTTATTCTAAGAAAAAGGATGTCGCAGATGGTGGTTATGTTCGTAAAACACACAAAAATAAAAACAAACATTGGAGAATGTGCTTGTTTTTCAAAACCATGTTTACAAGGATTTTCAAATCTACATTTAGTACCTGCATTTTTTGCGCTTAGTGCGTGATTTCTTTGGATAGGGTGTGTAATATCATCACGAACAATATCAGTTATCCTTTGGATAGATTGTCTCCCAAATCTATATCTGGATCGAAGCTGCTTGTCTGTCAAATCATTTAGGATGAGTAGTCTTTCTCTATACTTTTTGGTGCCAATGGTGGCCTTATATTACCAGCAAGGTTGCCGAAAAGCAGCATGTCTTCCATATTTAATCGATATGTAAATATTTAAAATTACCCCTTTGCCACTTTTCAATTTAAGTTATCTTTAAGTGTTACTTATCTCTAATAAACCTTTGTGCAACAGGAATAATGGTTACTTAATTTTAATTAAGGTTAAACGTATATTTAAATGACACTTAAATTTAAATGACGTTTGTACAATCCAGTCCAGATGTATAACTAACAAAAACGTTAAATCATACTGAGGAATATCAACATTGACAAGTACAACAGGATACGTACATTGCATTACATAATATATTGTTTTTTCAAAGTCTTGGAGATGGATGTTATTCAACAAATGACCATTGAGTGAAGAATACAAATATGAATACGTGGTGTTACTATAAAAGAGAAAAAAACTGCTTTGTTTGTTTAGAAAAAAGTAAAATCACAAAAATACTGAACTTAGAGGAAAATCAATTCGAAAAGTCCATAATCACATGGCAAAATCAAATAACAAAACGCATCAAAAACGAATGGACAAGAACTGTCATATTCCTGACTTGGTACAGGCATTTTCAAATGTAGAAAATGGTAGATTAAACCAGGTTTTATAGCGCTAACCCTCTAACTTTGATTATAGTCTCATCAAATTCCTTTATGTTTACATTGATGCGTTATCTAAACAGACACAATAAATAAAATAGTCAAAATATGGGTACATCAGCCATCATCGTATAACAATTTTAAAAGTAACAATTTAACAGAACACATATCATCTATCTACAAACACATTCATTGATTTGTGAGTCTGACGTCAGAAAATTTTATACGTCACATAAATTTGTCGAGTCAATGTGCATACAAACAATTTTAAAATTTATATAGGCAATGTTAGCATATAGGGTTAAAAAATCAAAAGCATGTAGTAGTAATAGTCCAAAAGCTATATATAGAATTTATGATGGTTTTGTAGCTTTGATATTAAAACTGTGTTTTATATGACTTTCCTATAGTTAATTTATAAAACATTTTTAATATTCATGGGACGTTTGGGCACAATCTAAAAAAACAAAAAAAGTCAATTGGAAATGTTAAGTTCAGAATAGCTTCGGATGGTCACGCTCTTTAACATTTTAATAAAAAAAAAAATTTCTAACAAATTCGATATTTTTTTGGAAAACTAAATCAATATGCTATTTGCATTATTATTTTTCGATTATTTTAAGCAAACTCAAGTTGCAGGTCAACTTTTCTTTGAGGTTCCTTTTTATTCTATCCTTTAGTTTTAAAACTTGTGGCGTTGAGTAATCCCCGTTTCGGTCACCACTTTTACTCCTCCCAAATGAAATTAAAATAATAAAATTTTCATAAAGTTACTGGTAAACATATTTATTTATAGTAGATTGGGATACAAGTTTTGCAATTTATATTAATCCCTTTCCACTTTGCGGGTGCGAGTGCTGCTTTGTAGCGGCATCAGCCTACTGTTTTTCGAAATCTTCAAGGGTGTTTTTTTTTACGTGCAAGAGCTATGGCTATCTCTTAAAACGGGTCAGCCATTTATCGTCCCATTACGACGGACTATCAACGTTTCCTGAAGACCATACTCGCAAATGGTGTCAAGGGAGAGCCGAACATTCAGTCCTTAAAAATTTCGTCCCGGAACGGGAATAGAACCAGGAACATTTGTGTTAGTAGTCCAATACACTTTTTTCTCTTGATAAAATTTTATTCAAATATGTACAATGAAACATTCACCAGACAGTACCTGGTGTCACAAACAGACAGTTACATATTGTCAGTAACAAACAAATAGAAATTCAACGTTAGTTCAGATACTAGTATGTTCATAATTAATATAATATTTCTGCATGGTTATCTGTTACTTTGATAACGGGATCCGGATTGTACAATATAAAATAATTTTCTAACAAGAAATGTTCTTTTTTCTGATTTAAAAGATAACAATAGAGAGAGATGTATTTTTTTTATAATGTTTTGAAATAGTCTACTAAATTGAGTTTAGCTTGAGGATTCAACAATATGAAATTTCTTCTTTTATTAATACTAAACCTTGCTTTAATCATAATAATACTAGCGAAATAAAAAAATAAACCCGTTACTTCTCTTTAAAAAACCATAAGCATCGCTTGGTCAAAATCAAGCGTATTAAAACAATTATCATCAACATTACAAATGAAATTTGATAAAAAAATCCTTCAAAAAATCAGTAAATTGTGATAAATTGACACAATTATTAAACATGTGTTCGAAATCTTCTCTAGATTGTGCACACATTGGACAAGTGTCATTATCAGACTTGTTTCATTTTAAAAGTTTAACTTTAGTAAAAAAAGTTCTATGAAGTATTTGAAAATTAAGTTCCCTGCATTAACCAGGCAAGATATATAAATTTGAAAAAATATACAAAGTTCTAATTCTGGATACTTTTCGATCCAATAAGATTCTGATACAGGCGATTTTCCAACGATACACTTACCACTACACCACGGCTCTTTCATAAAGTTATAAGTCCTACAACCAGTATTATATACTTATGCTATCGTGGAAAATTCAAATCGTTTGTTTTTTTCCATGCAAAGTAACCAATAGAATTGACGTAAACAATATATACAGCATGAAATTATTTGAGTTAATTTTTCATTTGCCTGTTTTACATACTAGTAACAGTTTTATCGATAATTTTTTGCATTATTTATAGAAAATGCAATGTCGAATAGATTCAGCTGTTTTAATCAGTGTTCCGTTTTAAATTATCCAAGATTGCAGATCTAACGAAATACAAATACTTCCAATTCTATGTATATGCTTTTAAAATATGTTATTATTTTGAAACTAAAATTGGACAATACTCTCATTAAAAACACAAAAGAAAACGTCATGTTAAGATAATGTTAGCAATCTCTTATTTATTGTATACAAAGCTACAATGCAATGAAAACAAATTACATATTTCTTGTTCTATACTAACAGTTTAAGACATTGTATCGACTCCAAGTACATTAATAAGTTACTGCAAATTACCAGAATTCGATTTCAGCCATGTTCTCCTATTTACTACTTTTTTTCTCATTAAGACTGAATCATATTTATACAATCCAATATACTATTAATAATCTCCTTCATTCTTTGTGGCTATGATCGTCGTTGTCCTTTTTTTGACACGGATAATAAGATTACAACGTTATATGAATGGACCAGAATCCTACTTAATGTATTGGTCTCGATGGTAATTGCATTATCATCGGCAATAATAAAAACTTTATAGACACATCCTTTATCTTATTTCATAACAAAAACAAAATAATAAAAAAACATCCTATCATTTACGAAAGACACTCAAGTGGTTAGATTACGTGCGATTTCACAGATGCTTGTTGACCAAGTAGAACGTTTATATATTTAATTACCATTCGAAGTGAAAATATGAATTTTTATGACTTGAATTATATTTTTCAAAATTTGTTGAAAGAATTACAGTTAAGGGTACAAAGACCAACTAAAGCAAAAAATAGACAAGTTCAACCGATTCCTTGTCAAACTATATGTTCATTTCAATCACATAACTTCGAATTTTTTTAATATGTCTGCTGCTATTTTGCTTACAACTCAAAGAGTCGATTTAGATAAATACCAAGAGTAAATATAATAATACGCTGATCCTTGTTGTTTGCATCAAGTCAATGTCAGGATTTTCAAGCTAATTCAGGACCAGAACAAGAAGTTTTCATATGGATTGAACCGTTGGTTTTCCTGTTTGAATTATTTTACAATAGTCATTTTTGGGCCATTGGTATCTTGCTATTCGGTGTGGGACAAGGCTCCCTGTTGAAGGCCGTACGATGACTTTTAATGTTTATTTTTCACATTATGAGATGGACGGAGAGTGATTTCATTTGCACTCATAACCCATCTTCTTACTTGTATTAAATATAAAATGTATGTTCTTAAAATGTTGTCAACTGTGATGTTGAAAAGTTATGTTGGAAAGTGGCTGGTATTTTCCCATGCATAAGGCCACACGTGGACCATTCATTGAGTCGATGAAGTGTTTTTTGACGTACATGCGCGTGTTAACGTTACTAGCTGACCAAATTCCCTTGTTGTAAATCATGAACTGTGCATCTCGGTTTAGAGATGTATTACCGTCTTGTACTAAATGTGAACGAGTTATTACATTGTTTTCCAATAATTGTTTCATTATATTTTGTCTAGAAGACACCATAACATTTTAATCATACAGCTGCAAAATAGTAAATATAAATTTCTTTACAATGTACAATGATTATTTAACTTCCGCTTGAAGTTCATTCATTATCAGGAAGATGATAACATTTCCTTTTTTGATGGAGGGAGGTTTCATGTATATAGACTATTAGCTTAAAAGACAATTCATATGATAAATACAGCATATTGCTTTGCATAATACAATTGAAATTCTTCTTGAAAGATGAGCATTCATAAGCTAAGAATAAACGCTTACCATTGAGGTTTAATTTGATTTCAAAGTGTCTTGTTTTGTGATTTGCTACTGGTATGTAGCCCCTCATAACGTTTCCGGTCTGTACACATTATTCGTTTTGCACCTTTTAGTTCATCATTATATCAGAATTTTGAGGAACTGATAGTCTTTATTTACGGCAAAAGTTAATTGATTCCCATTGTTACAACTAAGAGAACTTAATCAATACTACTTTTATATTATATAACGCAGTTAATCTACACCAACGAATCGTGTCATCGGCACTGATCTTTAATACAACTACATCATGAAAGAAATTGATGAAGTTGTAAAACTACTTTTTTTATCTGTGTAAAAGATAAAACATAATCGTTATTCCAAAAGCAATACAGCTTATATACATATCAGTACAATACATATTGTATTAGTATTCACATAGTACAGTTTAAGAAACTCATGAATAGGATTTAATTTGGGATCATTTGACTCTATATTATTTTCATTTGTCGGATTTTGTTTAACCTACGATGACATACACAATTTAAATTGTAAAATAAGACAACATCTGAGATAAAAACGTATGTTTCATAAGCTAACGATCAATTCATAAACCTATAATTCAATATAACGGTAAACATGACAAAGGTAAGATTGTTGTAGTATTTCGTTTAAGCCCCAGTCCCACTAGACCACGATCGCACCACGCTCACCGCGATCTAAAATAAATTTAGATCGTCGTGAGGTCGCGGTATGAGCGGCATGAAAATGTTAATTTTCGTTGCTTTCACGATGCTTCTACGTCCTAATTACGCTTCTACAACGATCCCGCTACGATTAAACCACTTCTCATCGCGCTATCTGCGACCTCTTGAAAATGCCAAGTCAGGAATATGACATGTCTTGTCCATTCGTTTTTGATGCGTTTTGTTATTTGATTTTGCCATGTGATTATGGACTTTCCCAATTGATCTTCCTCTAGGTTCAGTATTTTTGTGATTTTACTTTTCACTACGCTTATAAAGATCTTTCTACGCTCTTCAAGTTCTCACTACGACTCATACCCCGAGTTATCCGATTGCATCACGATCTTACTGCGATTATAGCACGTTCTTACCACGATTGTACTACGTTCATACCGCGATCTTACTACGTTCTCAGCAATACCGTCAATATCGTATTTCATATCAATATAGTTCCATTCCTTCTTTTTCTGATTAAAACGGAGATTTCTCGGAAACAATACAGTCATGCCACCAAAATCTACTAAAACACGTGGGCGTTGATGTAGATGCAGAGGGAGCAAAGTATGAACGTCATACTAAACTCCAAATAGTACACAAGAAACTAAAATTAAAAATAGTACAAGACTAACAAAGGCCAGAGGCTCCTGACTTGGGACAGGCGCAAACATAGTGGGGTTAAACATGTTTGTGAGATCTCAACCCTTCCCCTATACCTCTAGCCAATGAAGAAAAGTAAACGCAAAACAATACTCACATTAAAATTCAGTTCAAGAGAAGTCCGAGTCTGATGTCAGAAGATGTGACTAAAGAAAATAAACAAAATGACAATAATACATAAATAACAACATACTACTAGTAGTTAACTGACATGCCAGCTCCAGACTTCAATTAAACTGATACTATACACATAAGTAGTATAATACTTGTCAGCAAGAGATGTCGGAACGACCAATCAAACCTAAATTACAACCTATTGCTGGTCCATAAAGCTCAAATGACGATATTTTAGTGAACGATAGAAGAGATGACACAGATGTGTCAATATATATAGGAAGATGTGGTATGAGTGCCAATGAGACAACTCTCCTTCAACGTAAAAATCTATAAAAGTAAACCATTATAGGCAAAGGTATGGCCTTCAATACGGAGCCTTGGCTGACACCGAATAGCACGCTATAAAGGGCCCCAAAAATACCAATTTTAAACTATTTAAACGGAAAAAACCAACGGTCTAATCCATATAAAAACGAGAACCATGGTTGAGCCGTTAGAACAAATTGATAAATACATTCAGACAAACAAAATCTAGGGAGTTTTTTTTTATATATTTTATGTGAAAATGACAATAAAATGATGGTCGTAGTGTGAACGTAGTAAGGTCGTGAGAAGTGCGTGATGAGGACGGCAAGGGCGTGCTAGAATCGTACTATGGTCGTGAACAGCGTGTTAAAGTCGTAGTGGAAGCGTAATTGGGTCGCGGTGAGAACGTGATGGTCGTAGTAAGGTCGTGATAACGTCGCTGTGAGATCGTAGCGCAATATCTCCGAATAGAATCACGCTTTCGCTACGCTCTCGCTACGATTGTACAGCGACCTTTGCGATCTTACTACGATCTTAGTGCGCTCTCACTACGCTTCTTCTACGACCTTATTTCGCTACGACCGCACCACGATTGTTTTGAACATGTTCAAAGTTGGCCACGCTCTTCACGATCTTGAAGACCTCACCACGACCGTGGTACGACCTTACTGCGACCTACACGATTGTACCACGATCATCAAAATTTGCATTTTTTTCACAGATCGTAGTGCGATCGTGGCCTAGTGGGACTGGGGTATTAAACAACAAATTGATTAGATAGTTTCAGAAAGACATTTTATCGAAAATAAATAAATCATTATAAACATGTAATAACGTTATACTTTGTACTATTATGACTATTCTAGACAACTTCAAAAATAATATGTTCTCAATGAGTTCAAAGTTTTGATGATGTTCAATCTTTTGAAAAAGCATGTCAAAATAATAGAAATTTTTCATAGCCTGGATGGAAACAGTAACATGCAACCACCCACAAAGACAACAAAATTAATAAAATACCTCGTTTTATTTATACAATACCTTTAATACACAATTCGATGAAGATTTAGCCTTATAGACGTTTTTTAAGCGTTAGTACAGTATACTATAATATGACTTGCTAAATGTTAAAGTATCTGTAAAGTAATGCTACATATGATGAAAATTACAAATTCCTTTATTATATTTTATCAAATCATTTTTACACTTAAAACAAACTTGTTCAATAGGGTTGAGATCACAAAAAAACATGGTTTACCCCGCCGCATTTTTGCGCTTGTCCCAAGTCAGAAGACTCTGGCCTTTTTTTAGTCTTGTATGATTTTAAATTTTATTTTCTTGGGTACAATTTGGTGTTTTGTATGGCGTCCATTGTCACTATACTATTATAGATATTTGTTAAGGGGCAAGCTGAAGGACGCCTGCGGGTGCGGGAGTTTCTCGCTGCATTGAAGACCTCTTGGTGACTTTCTCCTGTTAATTTGATTAAATTGGGATGAGAGTGAAACCTCACAAACCAGAAGTAATACATAGAGATCTGGAGGTCACTGGACGGTCTAGGATGAGATATCATTTCAGAGCTGACAGTTGAACTACTTATCATATCTATACTTTATAACATGCGGTATCTGAAATTTAACTGGGAAACTTGATGAAATGCTGTACACCAAGTTTAATTGTTAAACAGCAATATGTGCAATAAAGAATTAATTAGATTGTTAAAAAAGGTATCTAATGTTTATAAACATACCAGCATTGGTCCGTTCATGTCGAAATATTTGATTACAGATTTATTCTAAATCTGAACAAACGTCTGACTACCAAAATATTGTGCCGTAGGGAAATAGCAGTTAATAGATTAGTTATGATATGTTCGTTTTTTTTTTATTACAGTACGTGTTATGTAATATATGTTTAATGGTTATCTCGCTTTTACTACTGAATAATTGAATGATGAATGTAAACCAAGATAAAACAAACCACAAGATGGAAAGAGTATTTGATCCTAATTTTGTCTTTTATGAACATGCATATGGACATTGATTATGTCTTTCTTAATCATACATTTAGTAACGTCATTCGATTATCATAAAAGTTCTTTATATTTGATTCTTTGAAATTTCAGTGTTAAATAATCATGTAGAAGGTTCGCTTAACGTTGTCAGATCTACAAAACTCGCAAAAAACTATGTTTAAAGAAGTTATGTTATATCCGACAATGTTCTAGCATTAATGCTTTGAAACGTTTAACCTCAGTCCGTTGATTGCAGCTTGACCTCAAAATTCTTTGTAATTAGTTGATAGCTGCTTCAAAGACCCGAAAACTAAGGACTCTTATTTTGCCATATATTTAAAAAATTAAAAAATGTTACAGTTTATGATTTTCATAATGTACGAAAATGAAGAATATGACTTCAATGGCAAAAGAATAAAACAGCCAAAATTATCTTTTTATAGTCTGATAAGTATTTCATTTACCTGTAATTACATTTGTTTTTAGGAATAAGAAACAGCTATATAACAATATAAACAACATATAAAAAGCTTACAAACAGGCCAACAAAAAAAGTGTCACACGAAAGTTAAAATACAGTTTTCAAAACTCGTCATGCAAAATAAGGTATAATTCAAAACATACCATTTGTACTGTATCTGAACTCGAAAAAGACGCTTAGTTAACGAGTTTAATGTTCCGGAATAACACACGGTTGTAAATTGTATTAAATGATAGAATAATATCTATATTTTAATTTCCGTCTGGTCGTAAAAAGTTTCTATGTTGACATTTTTGTAAGTTTACCCTTTAATGGAGTACCCCTCAATTTACGATTTTGGTTAGATACCTTAAAAATCAAAATATGCGATGCACATATCTCCAAGGATCATCGGAATGATGGAGACATAAATATAATACCATCTCCAAATAAATCTTTCAAACTTAAAGTTGGCTGCTTTTTAGATGGAAATTTAACGCGTTTTTCTCTGAAAACAAGAAAAAATACGATTCAAAAACAGTATTTGGCATTTGACAGGACAAAATATTATTGCTATACTGCATGCAAATTTTGTTGTACAAATTCTAAACAATTTTGTCAAAAACTCAAAAATAAAAACATCATTTTTACCTGGTTTAATTACGGAAATTCCCTAACCATCAATCATCTCCACCATTTATTTTTTTTTCACAATGAGTTTGATAGTTTGATGTGATTATGTACATTTTCTAGGATCAGATAATATATTTTTGAGTGATTTAATATAGTAGTTCTTTCGTGTATTTTCTGTAAATAAGTTTTTTTTTTGTTAATAAAATTTTGACTACGTATACATGTTATAAAAGTAAACCAAATCCTTCGGATAGGATGTTTTTCCGGATAATGACTAGTTGATATTGTGTGGAAATTACATTGTATGTCCATGTTCAACAATTAATATGCATGCAAGCGGTCGGGGACAAAGTCCTATTAAAGTTCCGCAGAAATTTGGTTTGTGACAAGGAGATGCTACAACCAACTTCTTTCTGCCTTCCTTGGACGAATCATCAGTGATGTTATGAGATGATCTCGTGGGTGTTTCTATTGAAAAGATGCCCGCATCGCTTCTTAAGTTCATTTGTTAGTTAATTGATGAAAAATCACACAAAGCCACTGTAGAACCGTATATTGTCCTTTAAGATAAAAAGAATTCGTAAATGTATGGTTATTACAAAATCAATCGTTTCTGTAGCAACATTCGCCCCATTACATTTGAGATTGGCCGCACAGGTATATCATGAATATGCATATGGGAATAAGGGTCACGCACATTTATAGAAACTTTTTACTTACATGGCTTTTGTGTTTCATATGCACTATTAGACTATACCTGACAAACATTGCCATGCACGAGTTTGACCGAATCAAGACGGTATTTACGCTCCAGATGGCATTGTTTCAAAATACCAAGGAGGGTGTTTGATACAAAAGGTGCCGACAATATAGTCATCAACACGGAGACAATTTCTCAATCATAACATTTTGTAGTAACGTCATTTAGTTATCATAAAAGTTCTCTATTGTCTATTCCTTAACTCTTCAGTATACATGAACCATGTAGAAGGTTCGCGTTACGTTGTCAGATCTACAAATCCTCAACAAATTATATAGAAAAAAAGCTATTTCAAGTATATTCATTACATAGAGCTTTGCAGTGAGGCTGCAATCTACTGAATTCCAAAACAGTGAGAAAATACCTTCAATTACAATTTCTTTCGAGGAATCAACAATTTAACAATATAAAAAACATATAAAAAGCATGCAAACAGCCCAACAAAATAAGTCGTACAAGAAAGTTAAAATAAAATTTTCAAAACTCTTCAAGCAAAATACAATGTAAGGTATATCAAAACGTACCATTTAAAAGTTTTAAAAAAGCATATTGTTTAACCCCATGGCAACCTCAATAGGGTTGAGTCCCGAAACAACGACAGAATTAAACGCTCGACGGTCTGACGATACATTTTTAGCATTTTTACCATTATTCTGACACCAATCTTACCAGTCAATACTCTCACTTCTTATTTCCACATCTTTTGCTGAGCAGCAGCTAATACTTTAAAGGTTTCAGATTGACACGACCAGATACAACCCCCAACATTCGTGATTAGCATAATAACATGATATTACAGAGGCGGTATAATACGACAGAAATTCGGATAAATGAGAGACCTGACCTCTTTATCTTTTCGGTTATAGATATTTTGTATTTATGGTAATGAAAGAGCCATTGAACAGAATAATTAATAAAAGACCAAACTACATTCTTGCATAGTCTACGATGTTTAACCCTATAATGTCAACTTATATATTGTTTTAAGTTTAAATTATTTGTGACTATTGACAAGAGGCTATCAATAACATTTATTTATTTTTTAATGCGACTGAACTTCTTATTTATCTCTGTTTTTATTCAATTCAAAGACAAATCAAAACAAATACACGATTTATTATTCCTTTTGTAATGAATCTTAAAGTGGGTACATTTATCTAGTCGAAATGACATCGATCTGGAAACTTGCTGTTACGGACAAAACAAACCATTTAAGTAATCGCAATATGTGAATGGATTCAGCTTATTCATTAGTGATATAAACAAAACAGACTACAGTCTTTTTCCGGTCGCTCGATTTACCGTATTTAGAGTAGTTGACCATAATTAGATGACAGGAAATTAACAGACGGGAAGGGAGTTAATAGTAGGTCAATGATACAACTAATTTAGTTGGAAAATAGACAAAGCATTAATTGTTTTGAACATGACGGGAAATATGCTACTCGGAAACACATTAAAGAAGCCAAAAAATTTCCTAAGTAACCAATGGAATACTGAATTTTAAAATATATCTTCAAAATGAAATTCTAAATGGCGAATAGTTTTTTCATTTCCCAAAGAAAATCATTTCTATCAACTGTCGATACAAAGGTATAAGTCTATTTTGAACCAAGAAGGAAATAAAAAACTACTTCAACTTACAAAATCACTAGTCACTCGTCTATCGTTTTTAACTACATGGACTTCTAAGCGAGGTAAGAAAAACTCACAACACGGCTTCTGCAAAATACATCTTGCAATTTTAAACTTATCATAACAATTCAAAACATCGCATCAAAATTAAAAAGAAACTATAAATTAGGACCGTGTAATTCAGTGGTTGTCGTTTGTTTACGTGTTACATATTTGTTTTTTGTTCATTTTTTATACATAAATAAAGCCGTTAGTTTTGTCGTTTAAATTGTTTTACATTGTCATTTCGGGGCCATTTATAGCTGAGTATGCGGAATGGACTTTGCTCATTGTTGAAGGCCGTACAGTGACCTATAGTTGTTAATTTCTGTATCATTTTGGTCTCTTGTGGCGAGTTGTCTCATTGGAAATCATACCACATCTTTTTTTTTATATCAAGTATATATCATTGTTATAGATTTTGTAACATCGTCTGAGGAGATTAATCATCAACACTAGTTGGAATACTACCGCGTCACTTTCAATCCAATTTTATTCTATATTCTATTTTCAGAAATTTATCCCTGACGTCACTGTTTATGACGTTGATACATTCGTGTGACGTACAGTTCATAATTCTATTTTACTGTATTTGCATCCTTTCGTAAATACGTTTTAGGTGTTTGTTGTTATTCTGCTGTTTGCATGTATAAATGTACCATTACATTATTCATTTATGTATGTCTCTGTCTTAAGTGACTTGAGTGGTTTTGCATTTATGTGTACTGTATTTCAGTCCTGTAATGTTGTTATCTCAGCAGTATCGTTAACGTTGGCATATAAACAGGAGATTTAGATAGCCATAACAACAGCTTGAAATCACCATTTGTTCTTGAAATGTTCTGTCCAAGTTAAGTCAGGACTATGGCATTTGTTATCAAATAGTCTGATTCTAAGTATTTTGGCGTTTATTTTTGTAGCAGTTCATTGTACCTTTTTTCCGTTTCTCTCCCTCTTGTAATGGATGTGTTCCCTCAGTTATGATATATGACCCTAATTTATTTCAGTTAAATCTATTTTTAACTATAGAATAGCGGTATACTTCTACTGTCTTTATTTATCAAATCAGGTGATAGATTAGCTCCTACCTACAGCACAGTTAGCAAAGCTTGATACTTGAGGAGCTGTTTTGATGCAAGTATAAGTACCACGAAAGGCACATTCCTTGGTCCAGGCCTTAATCAATCACATGTCAGAAACAGGAATTTCAACGACAGCCTTCTTTTTTAAATTATCACCAACCGAGCAGACCCTTTACAGAGTAATAAAGGGGTTGCGCTATTTTTATTTGTAATATTTTTTTACCAATTGTTTTTTGTATACTATATATATATATTATGTTGCTCTTGTTGCAGACAATGTGTGCATGAGTGTTTTAATAAACTTAACTTTTCATGTCTTGACAAAACCAATGCCATATAAGAATATCACATTAAATCGATGTTCATGTAAAAAAAGAAAATTTCACGGTCATACACTAGACACTGTCGATGCCATCAATAATATCAGTTACAACAGGGATTGACAATTTTGACAATGCAGCTCGTTTAAGACATCGCATTATATTAGTATATAAGCCGAAACCTTAAAGACAGAACAAAACCTGTAAAGGCAGCATCGTAAATATTCATAATCAAACCTTCAGTGGAATATGAAGCACTAACAGTTAACCAATCAAACCAGAATAAGATTAAAGCAATACAAGAAGTGCACATACAAGCAGCATTATTTGTGCACAATACCTATACGAACCGAACACTTATATGTAGCTGTGTCACAAATATTGTAAAATTATTATAATGAATCCAGCATGAAAGACTAGTAGTTAAAGATGGGCTTCAAAAATATTGTGAAGAGATATATTCTACCAGTGGTGTTATATTTTTAACCAAATGTGGATTCTCAAAAATTCGAGTAGTTTGACTAAACTTTAGAAAGATGTTTAGTCAAACATTCTGATGACCCAGCTATGTATCGTTCTTTATATGGAGTTTTGTGTAGTTTTGGTATCCAGTATAATGATGGGAAATCTTCTTCGATTTCTTTGATGTTGATACCAAAAGAAAGAAGGACAGATTTGTGAATTTGTAAAGTTTCGTCCTTGGTAAATGATGTTAAAGAATATGTAGGGTTACTAGTAGTTCTATTTATTCCAAGCTCTGTTGTGAGACATTGCAAATAATGGTTTTTACATATGAAGACAATATTATTGGGGGCTTTATCTGCTGTAACAACGAAATATTTGTCATGCAAAGAGGATAAAGCATCCATAACATCCGGATTCTTGAAAGGGTTCGAATCACTCTTGTGTTCATATTGCATCGTAGTTTTTGAATGCGCTTCTGAATGCATGATTGAACAGCTTTGATCCATTCAGACAAAGTGTGCAGTTCTGGTTAGTCTTGTTTGCCCTTTACCCATTATCTTGCATAGTCCTCAACTGCATCCATCAGTAACTTAATGTTCTTTTTCGAGTTGATGGGCTGGGGAATTCTATATTTTGGTCCCTTGGCTAACAACTCTATTAGTTGTTCATTAGTAAAGATGCCAAGGTCACTAGTAAAAACATGAACAGCTGGACTATAATTGTATTGTGACGATGCACATGAGCAATCCAGAGGCTTGTATTTCACATCTTTGAGGTTAAAGGCCTCTAAAACTCTCTTGTGGTTGAAATCCCTGGATGCAATAGACTTGGTGTAAGTATAAGAAATAACAGGTGTAGCTTTGTTTTTGAAGTAATCAGGTATAGTTTTTTGTACAGATTTCTGATGGAAAATATTGCTAATATTTACAGCATCTTAACCTTTATTGGCGAATTCTACCTTTAAAAAATAACGTTTTCCCTCATTTTTGGATGTAGTCGATACGGGTTTGAAAAGTCTATGGTTAGCAATGTCCATGATTATTGCAACTAATCTGTACAAAACAGAACGAGAATCAGTGACGGAAGTATTTAGGGCCTCTTGAAATAGTAAAAAAAGTTTTGACAATGGAATGGAAGACTCGTCACGACAAGGCTTGGTAACTGGGAAATAAAATGCTCACATTAAATCTCTACCGATACAGTGTGATCAATGTCTTCCTTTACAACACATCCTATGGTAATTTTCATATCAAAGGAGCAAGATATGCAACATACATACAACCGAAACCGATTCATATGTAAATTTTTATCAATACAAGGTATGAGAAGAGGATAAGGTAAAATCATTAATTTCGACATGGGGCTGTTATATTTGGGTTCGTAAGCCTTTATTTCTTTTTTGAATTACAAGCAAGTTAAAGATTGAAAAGACTGTAATAAATTATTCTGCTGTTTTGTTGCATTTATTGATTTTAATTTAGGGATAGAGCTAGGAGTATATACGACGCATGCAATATATATAATGTTGTTACAAAATAAGTAGAGGTTAAGCTCACTGTTACGACTTACTTATTTACTTTTAAATAACGTGTGCAAATTGGATAATGAACAATGATTTGAGCATTAACTTTTCTTGTTCCTAAGAAATTCTCATTTAGTAACGAGTCAGATATCGAAATCATCATGGTCTGAAACAACTTGTAAACGAAACGCGCGTCTGGCGTATTTAATTATAATCCTGGTACCTTTGAACTATTTGATTCGATGTCACTACTGTTGGACGTTTCGTCCCCGAGGATATCTTCAGCCTAGTAGTCAGAACTTCGGTTATGTAGAAGAAACGCGCGTCTGGCGTATTCGATTATAATCCTGGTACCTTTGATAAATATTAAGTGAACCATCTTCGGTTTCTATAGCTTTCGTAAATGTATTCTTAAAACTTTTTCTTAATTGATCTAAGTATTTAAAAGAAAGAGAATGAAAGAAGAAGGCGTCCATAAGACACACATGTCCAGTATTTTGATTAAAGGCATATTCAACATTTTTTCAATTTATAAAGGGACCGTAACTCATGAATGGTGAAAGTGACTTACGCAATAGCTGAACATTATCTAGAAATCTATGTTTGGTGGTAATAAGCATTGTGAATAAGTTTCATTATATTGGATAATGACAAATTAAAGGTAGAGTGTAGAACCAGCAAATTTAGCATTTTTTCCGATTTATAAAGAAGCATCACTCTAGAAGGTGACGCCACCCAAATTCAAACTTGATTTGTGTTTGGTCGTAGTAAGCATTGTGTATATGTAGCTTCTAAAACATTTGGTCGGAAACAAACCAAATCATACAAACAGACAAGTGTAAAACTAACTGCCCTCTCTGTAACGGCGAGGCCATGACAGTTTAAGTTCAACAACTCATTAGCTGATCAGGATACTTTGGTTCGTTGATATTTAGTTTTTTTTTGGGTATTTTATGGGAGTTTTTTTTTTATGTTTTTCAAATTACCAAATAACCTAAAATGACAATTTGTTTCAGCATGAAAGGCAATTTTGATACAAAATAATACATGTGCTGTAATCTTTTGTATCAAAAGGACATCAATCCCAAATTTGTATCTGACGAACAGTTTACATATTTTAGCATAGACATCCTTATTTTATTTTTATAGTATTGTATAGATAGAGTGGTATAATTTAATTAGCTTAAGGATTGTTACATAATTCAGCTGCTTGTTCAGAAATTTGATAAAATGCTCGTACTACATTAACGTTGTGTACTTTTATTAAACAAAAATATAAAAGTAAAAATTTAAAGACTCTTTTAAGATAGCCCTAGTCTAAATGTAAAATACGCTAAGAGATTTTTTGGCTCGACCTCCTTAGGAATATACTATATCCGTTGTTATAATTATCAATTTTTGAATAATTAATTTTTGATTCGAGCGTCACTGATGAGTCTTTTGTGTTTGAAACGCGCGTCTGGCGTAAATATAAAATTTTAATCCTGGTATCTATCATGTCTATGATGAGTTTATATCTTACAAAAATACCCATATATAAGGAAAATTGGTGAAAGGCATTATTTATGGTATGAAAATACTTTTGTTCGTTGTTATCGTGAAGAGCCAGATTAAAGACACAAGTGTCCTTAACCATCGTAAATGTTCATGACTTAATGTAAGTGTCACAACGGCTAAAAAGTAAAATCACAAAAATACTGAACTTAGAGGAAGATCAATTGGGATAGTCCATAATCACATGGCAAAATCAAATAACAAAACGCATCAAAAACGAATGGACAAAAACTGTCATATTCCTGACTTGGTACAGGCATTTTCAAATGTAGAAAATTGTGGATTAAACCTGGTTCTATAGCGCTAACCCTCTCACTTTAATGACAGTCTCATCAATTTCCGATATTTTTACATTGATGCGTTAAATAAACAGACACAATAAATATAATAGTCAAAATATGGGTACATCAGTCATCATCGTTTAACAATTTTAAAAGGAACGATAGGCATTTGAAAGATATTTTAAATAACAACTTCAAAAAATAATTCAGTGTCTTCAAAAAATTTTAATTGTTCAAAATGCAACGACATTTTCATTCTTTGATTGTGATGACACATGCATAAGGTCTTTCAAATGAGTGTGTATATCACAATGAGTTAGAATTGCACGCATTTATAGTGAAGTCATAGAAATTTACGGTAAAGATACAAAATGTACAAAATAACATTAATGTCATAAATAAATTTTTCACAAAAGTAGAAGTTTGATGGGAAATTAGAATGTTATTTTTTTTGTTTATATTTGATAGACATCTAGATTTCTTAAATGTGTTGTATGTGGATTGCTGACTGAATGAGATATCAAACCCTTTATCCCTTTGATAAAATTCCCTATAATATTCTAACCCTTTCCATCAATAGCAGTAATTTGCATTCTTTTCTTACGAAATTATACAAACCTAAAATCCTCGTGTTCTTACTTCAGATAAAAATAGAAAGATGTGGTATGATTGCCTATGAGTCGAGTCACCATCACAGACTAAATGACATAAAAGGTTTACAATTTTAGGTCACCGTATGGCCTTCAACAATGAGAAAAACCCATACCGCATAGCAAGCTATGAAAGGCCTGGAAACACAAATGTAAAAAAGTTAAAACCATATACTAACTTAAAAGTAGAATTACAAAAATACTCCACGGAAAATTCAAAACTGAAAGAACCTTATTTTAAAAAATGGCAAAATCATAAGCTCAAACACATAAAACAAATTGATTACAACTGATATATTCCTGACATGGTACAGACATTTTCTTAAGAAGAAAAGGGTGGTTTAAACCTCTTCTTATAGTCAGCTGAACATCTCAATTGTATGACATTGGCATAAAATGCCATTATATTAATAACTTTGACCAAACAAACATGTAAAAATGTCAAGAAAGGGGTACATCAGTCAACATTGTGCTATAATCTTAATCACTAAAAAAATAAACAAATATGCAAAAAGAAGCACAAAAAGTCATATAGACGAAGCACATTGGCAAAAATGCAAGACAAGAATATTTATATCTATCATAGCACAATAAAACAATAACGGGATGTGTAAGTACAGATAATCGTCATATGTAACAAAGAAGCATAAAAGGCATATAGACAAAGCACAATAGCAGCAATGATAGACAAGAATACACAAATTTTGCCATAGAAAAATAACACAATGCCAGGATCTATAAGTGCAGAGCATACTAAACGTATGTACTTAACGCCAAAACGGAAATCAAATACGATGTACATGTACAGCAACACAACATCCGTAATTATGTTTTCATCAGTGTTCTGTATTATAATGAGAATAATATTTTATATCTTATCAATTAGCCAATTTGTGATTTCGATATATTTATTAAAACAACAAACTTGTACTAATAAACTAAATTTTAATTTAAACATATATTACTAATTATTTTTGATTTAGTATAAGCAATATATAATGTTAATGCCAGTAACAAAACCAACTGTTACAATGTAGTTACAAAACAAAATTGGAAAAGCTTCAATCATCTACGATATCAAAATTAAAGTGTTAACAGCCTACACAAATTTGCATGCACATTTAATAACAATCTTTCTTCATCGCCTGTATAATTAAATAATTGACAAAATTGCATCATTCAAGGTTCTATACTTCGTTTTAAACTATAGGACACAGAGTTTCATATCTCAAAAATCCAATGCTTCTTGATTTGATGAAATTGATAAAGTTTCCGGCTTGAAAAGTTGGTAATTTTCAATCTATTTGAATTATTAAATACCGCAAAATCAGTTTTGAGCTTATCTGATTTGGCTGTTCTATTTAGACTGTACCTGCTTAATAATGTTTTGGTGCCGAAATTTTAATTTATTAGGCTATGGAATATGTATACAAGAGCAGTTATCTATAACAGCGCTACAAACTGAGTCTCAAATAAAGTAGTTCTGCGCTTTCATAGTTGTTAGTAATACATCTCTGATTGGCTACATTTGTATTTATGGTGGTTTGTGATTACATCTCTGATTGGCTTTTGGTGGTTTGATTGCATATCTGTAACCGTCACACGAATCATAGTCAGCACATTGAACTGTCGTGTTGGTATTCAACTTGAACTTTAGTTTGGTTTTTATTAGTCTTATGTGTATATAATTGGGAAGTCTATGGGCGTAAGTATTAGTAGGAGAATAAAATAACGGACCAGTTCTTTCCGTCGATTAAATCTTTATAATTCCTTTTTTTTAATTCAAATGTTCTAGGATATATTGAGTTTTTCACCTTGCAATCAATCTAAGTTTCTTTGGTTGTTGAGTATATTAATAGCCAGTCAATTTTATCTCCCATATGATATAAAATCAGTATCATGCGTTTTTCTAGAACAAACAGTGTATATAAAGTCCGTCCGGTCTTGTTAGCGCTCTCGCGTGTACATAGTAGGAGATATGAAAATAATTGTGCAAATCGTGATACAAGCATGAAATTTGATATAAAGGTTGACTGAATGATAATTAAAAAAATCAGCTGCTGGCCAAACCAAATTTCCATTTTTTTAAGATGACACCGCGTCATATCCAATTGGCTACATTTCATCAATCCTTGAAAGCTATGTTATAGATATAATCAAAAGTAACTTTAGATAAAACGTAAATAACACTTACTGAAGTAAAACAACCATAAATGAAGAAAAATCTTGACATCTGGTTCCAAAATGGCGGAAAAAACGTTGAAAATGTATTTTTTTTTATAATTTCCATCAACTAACACTTTCTTTATTAAGTTTAAATGCTTAGTTTGGCTACAAAGGTATTTATCTTATAATTATATGACAGTTGCCAATGAATAAATCCGCACGAGGAAGGCCAGAACGGTTGCATTTACACTTACCAACACAGCTGGATTTTTTGATTCTGCATTTTAAAAGTTCCTGACACGAGGATGCCATGGCAGCCAAAGAAGTCCATTTTGGTTTCCAAATGCCATTGATTTTTTCTTTCATCCAATCCCTGTGTTCATGACTTGGTACATGTACCTGTCGAATACATGAATCAGGCTGAGCCCAAACATGTCCTCCTTGATATGCTTCTCTTTTGATGTGCTCTAGAAAAGAACCTCTTGTAGGTGGAATTGCATCACAATGCCGTTGCTTCCTGGCAAACCATTCACATCGTGCCTCGTTAACAGAAAATGTTGATGTTGTTCTGTCATACATGATACAAACATAAGCTTCTATGATGTCCATGTCTGTGTCTTTATACTTAAGCGAAAAAAACGTCCGTTACATTTGGAAATACTTCCCATGTTAGCCAAGCAGAACTCTTCCCTTTTCAATGAAAATCCGACAAAGTGTCACATCCACTGAATGCATGAAAGAAAGGAAGAGAGGGGATTAAGATGGCTGCCAATAGAGTAGTGAGTTGAATTTTAGCTCTGCAGTTTTTGGCAATTTAAAGCTGGTTTTTGAAGGAATTATTTATGGAAATCATATCATGATGTTTGGAATTTGATGAACTTTACAGGAATATGATTTGCTTCACATTTTGTTGAAAGATGGATTTATTATAGTGGAATTATATATTTTGGATTGGAAAAAGTATTTGTGATTATTGATTTTTGAGTTGTGTTATCTGTATTACAACCATGCCTGGGGATAACAAAGGTGTAAGAACTGTACAAACTATGTTAGCATCTAAAAAGCCTGGGAGCAATGATTCATCTAAAGACTCTACAAAGGAAAAACCATCCAAGCAGAACAAACGATCCCATTCAGATGTTGCAAAAGAGGGACGAAAGATACCAAAGGGACAGTCAAACTCATAAATCTAAAACAAACTGACAACGCCATGGCTGAAAAGGAAAAAGACAAACAGAAAAACAATAGTTCACATGACACAAACTAGACAACTAAAGAATAAACAACACGAACCCCACCAAAAGCTAGGGGTGATCTCAGGTGCTCCGGAAGGGTAAGCAGATCCTGCTCCATATGTGGAACCCGTCGTGTTGCTTATGTGATTACAAATATTCTAATTCGGTAGGTCACATTCATGAAAGGGAAGGGGATTGTAGTTACGACATAAGGAACATATCCGATATCATTTGTGAAACGGTTATTCCATAACGGTAAACCAACTCGTGATGGCGTCCGTAAAATTTACGAAGGGATGATTTCAACTTCACCATTTGGAACTCTTGGTTTTATAGCTTCCTTGTGAGCAGTAACCCTCTATCAAGAAAATCATGATAGGAAATGCAAGCACGGGAATATCGTATCAATTGGGAGATATATACCCCGTATGCAGGTGCTGCTAGAATGTTGCTACTTAGAAATGGAAAGTTCACAATTGGACAGCTGAAATCCTCTCTTTTGTCGTAAAGTTTTGTTTTCAACCGACCCTCATTGTCAATTTCTAGATGTAAGTCAAGATATGAAGCCGACTTAACTGTATCTGTAGTATCCTTTATCTCCAATTCGATGGGATAGATGCGTTCCACATAGTCACCAAATGTTTAATTGTTTAGTGAAAGAACGTCATCTATATAGCGGAAAGTAGAGTTAAAGGATATTGCTAACTTCTTATCTTTCTTCCTAAGAAGTTCCTGCATGAAGTCAGCCTCATAATAATAAAGAAACAAGTCGGCAAGTAGAGGGGCACAGTTTGTTCCCATTGGGATGCCGACAGTCTGTTGAAAAACACGTCCTCCGAGCGTTACAAATATGTTGTCAATCAAGAAATCAAGCATCTTGATAACATCGGTTTCAGAGAATTGTTTGTTTGAATCAGAGTGATTCTTTACAAAGTATGATTTATCCCTCCTTAAGACAAGATACTTGTATCTACGTTGGCCATTCTTTTCTATGAAGCAAATTAATACCAACTCTTTCAATTTTTCTTTTAGTTTGGAATGTGGAATATTTGTGTAAAGAGTAGAAAAGTCAAATGTTTTAATACTGTTACAAGATGAAAGAGAGTTAGATTGTATGTACTCTAAAAGATCTTTGGAATTTTTAAGTATCCACACCTGATTCACGCCACCTCTAGAATAGGCAGTTTCACAATAACTTTGAAGCCCGTCTTTGATTGCTGATAAAATAGATGTTAATAATTTAGAAAGAGGTTTAGTGGAGCACTTGGAAGACCCAGCAATATACCGTTGTTTGTAAGGACACTTATGTAGTTTAGGTATCCAATACAGTGACGGAAGATCCAGTTCTTCATCTTTGGTTGAAATACCAAAGGAACAAAGAACAGACCTATGATTATCCAGGATTTCCTCTTTGGTAAGTGTTGTAAGAGTATATGTTGAGTTTCCAAGTGAATTGTCTATACCTCATTCGTTTATCAAGCAATTAATGTAGTGACTTTTACAGACAAAAACGATGTTATTTGGGGCTTTGTCTGCGGGGACAACAACATATTTATCATGGAGGTCGGATAAGTGTTTAGCAACATTTGGGTCTTTAAAGATTGACGTAGCGTGGGCATTGATGGACCCACTCAGTTTCTTGATTCTGATTTGTATTAACGACCTCGCTGCCTTAATCCATTCGGATAGAGTGTCTACGTCTTCCTTTTCACGTTTAGCCCATTGCCTGGCAAATGAGAGTGTAGAAGGAATTGACTTGACTTGTATTCAAAATGATTTAAGTGAAATTAAAAAATCTCTTGAGGGTACAGTTGCAAAAACTGATCTAAATAGTGCTATGGTTAATTTAGTACAACAAAAGGACTTAAAAAGTTTAGTTAATGACATTGTCCAGAAATTATTAAATCATTTTGAAGAGAAGATCACCAGTAAGTTTGAGTATAAAATAAGGGAGGCAACTGGAAAACTTGATGATAAGTTAGATACACTGATGATAGAGAATGAGGATCTGAGGGAAAGAATCAGGGCAAAAGATAGAGTTGTTGAAAACTTAGTGGAAAAGGTTGGTGACAATAATAACAGATCTATTGATGCATTGAAGTTAGCCAATTACAATGAGCAATACAGTCGAAAACATAACATAAGAATGCTCAACTTTCCTGAACAAAAGGGGTGCCTTTGTAAATATTGATTATATGGACACGCATTGTAATCTCTCATGTGTACAATTCTTGCCAGATATCAGTTTATTAAACTTATATCATAGGTTTGTATCAGCAATGTCTATAACAATTACGAAAATAATAGCCAATCAAATATTTTTTACGAGTTATGCTCTTGAAATATTAATTATATCAGAAATTGAATTGCAGTTGATCTCAAACATTCAGTTTCTAAGCTAATCATATCAAAAACGTTTGATAAGTCATTGCCCTTGGACAGATAAAATATGTCCAACGCGGGGCATATTCGATCTCAGATCTTTAAAAAAAAAAATTCAATACACGGTATATTTTGTTTATCCTCTCATTTCTTAAAAATGACGTTTTTTATATTCTATTTCTGTCGCAGATAACTCAATTTAACTGCCATGTTAAGCACGATTTCTTTTCTTTCTTGTGTTACCTTTAAGTGTATTTCTTATGTATTTGCGTAAATATCTTATAAACGTATGTATACATATTCCCTTTTAAGTAATACGCTTAAGTTTAATCTTTGTGCTATATAACTCCAACCCAAACCGGAGTTGACGATTATCATGTATTCCCGAAAGGACAATACTAATATCCTGTTCTCGGCAGGCAAAAAACCACGTGACGATTCACGACGGGTAATTTTCAGGGTTAACATCAGCAACGGAACAGGCTGTCATAAAGTCAAAGAATATCAAACTAAGAAATAATGTTCTCTGTCATGATGACCGTGAATATAAGAATAAAACGTACGTTATTGTATTGTATATGATAAAATGATTATATTTTGGACGTTACACGATTTCTAATTGGCTGATGTTTTTGTCTATAAGCTCATAAACATAATTTTGTCATGTAACCGTGACGTTATCAACGGTTTTTCATGAATTTGTCATTAAAATATAATTTAGAATTAAACTATAAGGAATGACTCAGTCTGAATATTTTCTGTCTATACGAAATAAATTCAAAAATATGGTGTACACTTTAAAATTACTTGCCCAGCATGTTTTTCAGTTTGCACCACATTTCTTTTTATTTCTTCATAGACAGAAAAAAATATTACAGTCATTCCTTAATAAGTAATGACGTATACACGTATTTTGATGATTGATTAATTATCCAAACGTTCTATAGCAAACAATTTCAATTTTGATACCATGTAGTATTTGATACACGCAAACGTACACAATTACATGCTCTTGTATTGCAAATATAAAAGAACAATTAGTAAACAGCAATTTAATATCCTTCTTACACCGACGAACAAAAGCAAATCATCCCACATATTATCCAATTAAGAAACATTACTAAATGTTCATAGTATTTTCAGCTTGTTAATAGACGCCAGGTTAGACCTTTCTATCCCCATGGCGTCTTTAATGAATCCCCTTATAATTATTTTTTGAAGTATGCTTAGTTTATGTTGTGCGTCTTTTTGATGCTTTATCCTCCGAAACAATTAACAGATATTTGTACCTGATAGAAGACTAACGTTCATCTAAATGAACACATTAAATTAATTGATCAGCTGCCGTTATAGTATACTGCATTGTAACATTTATAATTTAATAGATTTAGAATGGCGAAGAAATAATATATTTCAATCAATAATTGTCGTAAATTACCAAAGAATGATTAGATTTGACTTAATGTGATGTGATTGTGGAAAAGTGTGCTATTTTAAAATCTCTCGTTTTGTATGTTCTGCGAAAAAAAAATGGAATAAATATTGAAAAAAAAAGCAATTACATTTTTTTTCAATACAATTATTAGACGGAGCAATAAAAACCAACCCCCAATTACAAAGCAGACAAAATAAAGTTAAAAACGATTATCTTATGCCAGCTTTTGATTTATTTAAATACATGATGCTTGTTTCCTCGTAATATTAGGAAGGCACTGAAAAAAAATTGCAATGATTGATGCAAACAAAAACGTAAATTATTACGTGTGTAAACTTGATTATACAGCAATTTCTTTTGAGCGGTGACTCGAATGAACAAAGATGAAGTGATAACAATTAAACCTATAAATATATTTCTTGTTAAAATATGATAATGAAGGCTTTACCTCATTTTAAGATATCTTCGTTATAATAGCAGTGACTTGAAAGATAAGTAACAAAAGAAACTAATTTGCAAGACGTGAAAACTCTTGTGAAGTCTGTATTACAAATAATTTTCTACACGGCTGGCATATTATGATGCAGATGTTTTTTTCTCTCGATATTTATAGTATGAAATATAAGATATTAGTTAACACGTTTAAGAAGTAGTGATCAAACCAAATGTAAAGTATTTATCGTTTTATTGATTGTCTTATTAGTATAAATATCTGTATACCACAGAAACAGGTGGTCAATAACTTTTGGAGTTGTGTTTGACAAACAACCATCTCTAAACAGAACATCTCTTATCAGGATGTTTCACAACACTGATTGCGTATTATCGTCGTTACAATATCAACAAATGCACCGAAGTTCAAATTGGAAATGATTCGGAAAACTTTGAAAAGAGAAAACAAACGACATTGGATCATAACTTTTTTAGATGTGAAATAAGGTTTCTTCTTAAACCGTTAAGTTTTAAATACATTAAAATTCATTGTTTGGACCGAGTAATTACACTGCTAAACAGGAATTGTATAGAATAACTGGTATATGGATAACAAGTTTTAAAGAAATCAAAATTGATTATATGAACCGAGTAATTGCAAGGCAAAATAGGAATTGTAAAGCATAACTGGTATATTGAAAATTTAAGATGTGATTTGCCAATTGTGAAGTTGGGAAGCAAAAATGAACAACAGTTTCACAAATGAAACTTACATTTCTGAACAAAAGATTTCTCATTTTTTACAAACTATATTCATATTCCTGTATTCTATAATCGTAGTAATAGCTATAGGGGGAAATAGTATTGTTTGTTATCTAGTGTATGCGTACAAACGGATGAGAACTATTCCAAATTATTTTCTCGTGAATTTAGCCATAAGTGATATAATCATGGCGATTTTCTGTATTCCGTTCACATTTGTGGCCAATCTTTTATTAAACTATTGGCCATTCGGTGAAACTATGTGTCCTTTAGTGAGTTATTTACAAGTGGTAGCAGTGTTTCTGAGCGCTTATACATTGGTTGCAATGAGTTTTGACCGCTACATCGTCATTGTGCACCCATTTAGACCACGAATTACTACAAGAAAAACCCTGTGTGTTATCATTATCATCTGGATATTATCTTTATCTATACCCATTCCAACATTAATCAAATCAAAAGTGCAATATTATTCAAACACAAGTGGCCAATGTTTAGAAACATGGGATAACAATCACACTTTAATGTATGCCTACAGTACAGGAATAATGGTGTTACATTTTTTCGGACCATTAGTTGTGTTGATATTCTGCTATAGTAGAATAGGATATAACATTTGGAAGAAAACTCTTCATGGAAATGATGAAAATAAAAGACGATTACAGTTAGCGTCAGCAAAACAAAAGGTGAGTACAACGATAATAGAAAGTTCTCAAATGACGTCCAATTTGCGTATTTCATGATATTAATTGACTGTTAAGGTCATACGTACTCATATTTCTCTTTTTCATATGAAAAATTCATTTAAATGTTTTGTCCGTGAAATGATGATGTTTTTCGAAAGGTGTCTGTTCGTGATAAGAGATAACTAGTAGTGCCATTAGGCAACGTCAAGTGAGAGATGACCAAAGTTGTCCTGACATATAACAGAAATAATTGGACGAAAACAGACTTTTGATATTGATTAAATTAATAGTTGTATAAGAATCAATGATTTAAAATGTCATACGTTTTTGGAGTTGGCTAAGACCATTCCCGACTGACATAATTGTGAAATCGACTAAAGTTGAATGCCGCTGAAGGAAGAAACAAATGCGTTATTTGCTAATCGAAGATTGTTGGGCTAAATTTGAGACGAGGTTGATATAAATATATATATAACCCATACTTATCTGTCTTAACAGGATATTTACAGTATATTTAGTTATTATATCATAATCAAAAATTCAAATAGAAAATCTTTATAGAAAACTAACATTTAATTTGGAAATAATTAATTTACCGATAATGTAGTCGTTTTAAAGACGACTGGATTTTGAACAAAAATAATAGTAATTTTCTATATTAATTCTGAAAAGGAGATTTTAATTAATATTTTAAGGACATACATATTAAGGTCAAGGAACGATAAATGGTCACTTTTGGAGAACATCGTATACAACTCTTGTCCTTTAAACTATAATTGAAAATCGAAAAATAATGATTTATCTCTTTTATCATTTGAAATATAACTGATTAAATTCTTTGCAATATTCACGTTTTCAATTGCAATACAAAGAATTAAGTTTATTTTGTAATTTGTCAATAAAACCGAGATATGTATTCGTATTTTGACAACTTCAAAGATATATTTTTAAGCACAAACATCGTGTTCAATGTAATCATCCTACTCTTAGTCATTTGATACACAAACATGTTTTGAATTTCCGATTTTATATAATTAAAACCTTTTGATTTTCATTATCCCTTTTATGTCATTTTAATCCACATTAATTTGCTTACTAGTGAACATCTGTAATCTTTTACACGCAACCTTCTGTATCACGAATTATCTATAGACCTTCGGAAGCTGACTAAGCAAACTCACGATATCATACATTCGTCAATATAAAACATTACAAGGTGAAATTGTAGACAACAATGCATTGATTGATAACTGATAATCAACCTTTTGAATAAAAATAAATTGAACAAAGAAGTTGTAAGTCTTGAAGGTTTTCATATGATATATATAGAGAATTGAAAAATTGATAAAATTAATGTTATCTTTTTTCAATAATGTCACAATACTTAGGATCGTAATGAGTTCGTGGTAGATTTATGTTTATTGGTAAAGGACGTTCGGGGACATATACTAGTTGCTTACTTTCTATGTCATGTAGTCTCTGTTGGAGAGTTATCTATTGCAGCCATACCATATCTTTTTTTATAATAAAAGCTCAATACGGATATTGAAACTACCATTTATAAACGTGCACGCATTTATTATTTCTCCATTCATACATCAACCAAGATGAGAAAACAATAAATAATTAAATTGAGAAACAAGCTATGAACGATCAGATTTATCAGAGATGGAACAGGTATGTTTGATTTTTATGTTCTTTTTCGAGAAATACCTGTTGCAGCATAAATGAAGGTAGAAAATCGCGTTACAGTAAACCAGATCAGTTATTGCAGATCCTTCTAAATATTTTCATGGTAGAGAACTGACTGACATTTTAATGACTTTTCCAGGTCACCTCTTTACTGTTTAATGAATTTTATCTTAAGCATACGCACTGAGCAGTAGGATCAATCAAGTAGTCTTCTGTATTTAAACAGTAATTCAATTTAACACATAAATTAACTAGAATTGGACACCGAGAATTAAGGTTAGATTTGCGTGAAAATTATTCGATGAGTGAACATTTATTTACTTGAATTACTATACAGTGCTTGATTCTTAAGAAACACCAATATAACTAAAATGGTATACATAAACAAAACACAGAAACACCAATCTAACACTTAATGGTATAAGTAAACAAAACAAATTGTGGATCGATTGGTATACATTTCAATAACATAGATGTATCGAAGTAGCTTCAGAAGATACAAACTATAAGGTAGAATTTTGAACTATCATGAATATTTGTTTGACGCTTTATAAAAACATTGAAGGTTGCACTTTGTAAATACAGCTGTTTCTCAAAATAGGCCTCTTTTGGGGAGATCTTGAATATTCATAGAACATTAATTTTGTTTACATACTGGTTCCCAGTTATGCTCTCTGTGTTCCATCTCACAGAGACATAACTTGGGAATGTTACCAGTAAATAAACATGTGCATATTGTTTACATTGAAACCTAATGTAACCTTTCTTTCGATGTAGGGGAAGTTAAGAAAATTAGTGTTAGTTTAAACTCTGAGAAGTTTAGAGCATATAAACGTTGACAATATGCCGCATAGCCCTATATTTTGACCTTTGAAAAAAAAAATTGTGGTGCATATGAACTTCCAATTGTAGGATAAGATTTGTTTTCAAAACTTCATAGTAAAATTGGCACAGTTTAAGCCGTGAAAGGAGTTCCTATGGGAAATTGCATTGTCAATATTTACAGAAATGCAATCTGAAGTGTTTAACGCGATACCGAATATATTTTAATGGACTATACATTTTTTTTTTTAAATCTTCCGTATTTTTCTAAATGAACTGATTTTATGTAGCATTCACACGTACATTTATCGCATATGTATTTTGAAATATAAGATATGAAATAATAGTGTCCTATTACTTAGTGTGCTGTTAAAAGCCAATTTGACTTAATGATTATTTTTTTGCAAGTTTTCAAATATAAGCTACGACTCTGTTGAAAAGTTGTCTTCTTGGAAATCTTGCAACATTTCCTTGATTTATAAAACAAATTAATCAAGTTTGTAAGTTTCGTTTTCTAAATGCGTGTTACGTACGCTGTTATATAACTGCTTACTTTTCCAATCAAATCAAATTATTTTAACGAATCAATGTGATCATGTGGATAAATTATATAACAACCTTATGTGTTATTCTATTATTTAAAAAAAAAATCTTTTTACAATATAAGTAAATCTGGAGGAAAGTACACCAATAGCATACATCCAAAAATCGCTTGTATTAAACATATCAAATGTTTATGCATTACGTTATAGCTTTGACATTTAGAAATCATGGTTCGAATATTTATGTCAGTATAATTAAACATACAAATCGTTTTGATGCATTTACTCATTTTTTGTTTCAAGTATTTCTGACAAATGCATATTGAAACATCTCTGGATATGTTCAATAATTGTTTTTATCTGATTTCAACACGATTGAAAGCGTGCATTAAAATTTTAAGTCATCAACTGTAAAATTTATCTTATCTTAACAGAGATAAATTATTTACTTATCATGTAATGGATTAACTTTTGACAGAAAATCATACCTGATTTTATAGAGATAACTTAATATCAAAGTCAGTTGTAATCGTCTAGAGGTAATTATTCAGCCTCATGAGTAATAACTTTTAATTTACAATTTTAAGATGTATTAACGATTATGCAAGTTTTTTTTAGTAATGCAGTCACGGTAAAACATATAGTAGTAAAAAAAACGCAGTATACTCGTTTCGTAGTTTTTCGTGTATGCTATTGTATTGTCGGGTTTTGATGGCACTTCCGGTAGCCTAGAGCAATACCACCAGACCTATGGCTTGTAATTTTATTTCTATCTTTAAAACTAAAACTAAATTCTTCGCAGTTTATAACATCACAATCATCTAATTTGGTTTCTGTAAAACAGACAATATCGTAAGTGTTCAGCAGTGATTCAAATTCAGGGTATAGTAATCGATTTTTTATACCACAAACATTTAAGGATAATAGTTTAATACAATTGCTAGAGGGTTTATCTACCGAAAAACTATTACAATTTGAATGAAAGTCACAAATGTCAAATAATTCGTCTGATTTAACGGTTTCGTGTTCTATTTCCCACGGTTATCCTAATGCGGTGAACTGCGCCTTTGTCGTCGTCCGGGGTCGTTGGACCTTTTTGGTCGTGCACCTTGTTTGTTGTACGGTCGTCGAGGTGCATCATCATCTCTCTTCTCTTTATCTTTCTTGGCTGGGCAATATTCCACTCCTTCGATGAATAGGCCGTCTCGTTTGAAAAATGCCTTTTTCCGTTGTCTACGGGCTTCTTGAAAGTGTGGCCAAAGTTCTTTGCGCTTATCGTTAACTTCTTTAGGAAATTGCTCACTGGTACCGAAGTGAGTGTCCCCCAGCACAATATACAACGAAAAAGAAGTATTTATATTGTTTGAATAACAAGCGTTATCATTAAACGTTTTTTTACTGACCGATGCTAGGGATGTATAGCTACCCAAAAAACTAGGTTAACCATGTGACAAACGTATGATCGTTTTCTTTTAATATTTGAATCACAGATACTACACTGGATTTAGGGGGAAAAAACCATTTCATTGGGTTTCCTGTTTCAAATCGATTAAGTTTTTGCTATTTTAGACAAACTAATAACCTGTTTACTTTGTATTTAGCAGACTTTCATGGCTTGGTAGCAAAGTGTTACGCTATTAATAATTAAAAACAATCATTCGTTACATTTTCCCAATATCTTTTCCGTAGTCCATTTTTGTTACGAATTAATATATCAAATATGAACATCTCTACATCGATCACTCATAAAAGATCTGTGATAGTCTGCTTTCTGCGTTGTACGTTTAGAACTTTAAAAAAAATATATTTTGAAAAGCAGTAAAAATAATAAAAGAATTACACTTGAGACATTCTGATAGGAAAAAACAATTATCTGCATAATTGAAGGTAACTATGGTAGAGAATAAATGATTTTTGCATTTTTTGGAACATTTCCTTTATGATTGCAAAACATTATTAACAGCTTAAGCCAGGAAGGAAACTTTAACGGTGTTTTACTTAAATGTCATCATAATTAAATATCAATTCTATATTCTTTACTTCCCATGATATGAATGTATTAGTAAAACAAGGTGTTTGTTTAATCATATCAAATTTAATTAGTACCATTTTGTGATTCAATATTCAAATTCAAATTTAAATTCTTTATTAACTTTGAGCCTTACGGCTCATTAGTATAATCAAGTACATGTACAGCGTATACATATGGCATATTACAAACAATATAAACAATATGCAAAATAAACAATAGGTGACGTCAGAAGTTTCATAAAAAAAAAAAAGATAAAAAAAAAAAAAAAATACACTTCAGCCTGTCTCATATCTTGACTAAAATTTAAAAGTTTACAATAAGGTTAGAACAAACTTTTACAAAAATAGAAGGACTCAGCATCATAATCGTGAACTTTACATTTCTGTATAGCGAAAGTTAATTAACAAAAATACCGAGCACCGAGGAAAATTAAAAAGGAAAGTCCATAATCAAATGCCAAAATGAAATGCTCAAACATATCAAACAAATTGATACAACTGTCATATTCCTGACTTGGTACATACATTTTCTATGTAGAAAATGGTGGATCAACCCTGGTTTTACTTCGTACTTTATTTGGCTTTTTTCAACTTTTTTGGATTCGAGCGTCACTGATGAGTCTTTGGTAGACGAAACGCGCGTCTGGTGTATATATAAAATTTAGTCCTGGAATCTATGATGAGTTTATTTACAACCACTAGGTCGATGCCACTGCTGGTGGAGATTTATTTCCCCGAGGGTATCACAAGCCCAGTAGTCAGCACTTTTTGTGCTGACATGAATGGTCATTGATATTGTTATATTTATAAATTAACTGTTTATAAAATGTTGAATTTTTAGAAATACTAAGACTTTTCTACCTTAGGCATAGATTACTTTAGCTGTATTTGGCAACACTTTTAGGAATTTTGGATCTCAATGCTCTTCAACTTCGTACTTTATTTGGTTTTTTTTTCAACTTTTTTGGATTCGAGCGTCACTGGTGAGTCTTTTGTAGACGAAACGCGCGTCTGGCGTATATATATAAAATTTAGTCCTGGAATCTATGATGAGTTTATTTATAGTTAGCTTAACCTTTCACTTGTATGACAGTCGCACATTCCAGCACGTATTCATATGGAGTTTATATCGTCAAGTTGATACGATATTCAAGAGCTTGTATTTTCGATCCTGATTTCATTGTTTTTACAATATAGCCATCAAAGAAACTGTTCTTAGTAGTAAAGTTGAAATTATCCGTTCGAAAATGTTGTAGATGCCATATTTGCAATAACAGAATCATCTGTTTCACAGATGACAAACTATATGTTCCTACTGTCGTTACCAAAATATGTCCCCTTTTTTCGTATGTGACATCACTGATTTTGTACTTACATTAGGAATACCGGTACTTCGGGTGCAACATGAGAAACAAGATCTGATTACCTTTTCAAATTATCTGTGATCATCCCGATTTTTGGTGTGGTTCTTTTATCTTAGTCGTTATATTTGTATCTTATTTTTTAGATTCAAATATTGTATTTGTGTATAGTTGATTGTCTTTTAAGTTGTTTTTCTTAATTTTTTTTGACATGGCTTTTTCAGTTTGTTATTGACCTTTGACTTGAAAGACTTGAAACTCATAAAATGATGATATTTTATACCTTAAACCGACGTTGCAAAATGGTTTAGATGGAAAAGAAAATACTTCAAATATAACTGATGTAGATAAAAAGGCAACCAATTTCCCTTATTGTACATTGTTTTCTCATATTCACTGTTGAAAAGTAGAAAAAACAATACCGAGATCCATGTGCAAAGGGGGTTCGGGGGGGGGGGGGGGGGAGGAGGCGGATAGCAGTTAATTAAATCTGATAAGATCCTACTTTCGAATCCCTGTCTTGGTACAGGTCTTATCTGAGGATACTGGGTTTCACCAAAATTGTAACCTTCACATGTATGTTAATTGTTTATAGTTGATTGTGGTTTCGTTTTATTAACAAAATTAGGCGAGCAATGCAGTTCTTAACTATTATTTTAACCCTACAATAATTGCCAATAAAGACCCGATAAAAAGAATAAAAAAATATTTATGACCTGGTAAATATACTTACAATAATTAAACAACGTAACTGCATACATAATAAAGTGCTATAAACTCTTATACGTCCCCAGTGTGTACTTCTGACATAAAAAAAAGTTTTGACTGCTTGGTTTTTATGTAAACACTAATTAAGAAAAAAAAATTATATAAACGAACCTTTTCTTCTCTTAAAATTTATTATTACCAGGGGACTCTTATCATCTAGCACGATGAACAATTCTTTGACTAGTGATGATGGAATCAATATTATTTGTAATATTATCGATGATAATAGAATGACATGTACATGTATTTAATCATCTGTATGCTAAATTCATTAAGTTTTAAACTATACCAAACTGCCCTCATCAATACTATATATTTGTGGATGCATGGCATTTCAATTAAGTAGTTCTTCTTAATTAAAAAAAAGCTATGATAGTGTAAATCATGAATTTATTTTACCTCAGTTACAATATTGGTAATCAAAGATTCGTATGAAAAAAGAGAACTCTCCAAGTCCATAAAAGTATCAATACTCTGATATACAATGGTTAAAAACAGGTGTATCACAATTAAAGTTGCACACCATTGATACACCAGGAGAGAATATTACGAGAATGCAATTTGAAGCCCATGCATTATGTCGAGAAATGGTATAATGACAATAATATGTTCATGAATTTTATTTAAACTAAGTGTATGTTGACACATTATTTGTATTTATAAAACAAAAACTGCATTTCCAGCAAGAAGAGAAAAAAACGTATATAACAAATATACCGAATTACAAGTAAAGTTTAAACAGGTAAGTCCTTAAATCAAATGGAAAAATCAAAATTCAAACACATCAAAGGAATGGAAAACAACTGCCAGATTCCTTTTGGTAAGACAGTTACTTGTAAGAAAATGGTTAAACCTGTCGGGAATCGTTCCTGATCTCTAATAGATATGCCATGTTAATTTCTTATATTTATCTATTTCATCTAGACTCTTTTATTTTATAAATAAAGACATTTCTAAATTAGCTTAATTCTAGAAAATAATTTTCTCTCACTGATCGAGTATTGTAGTATTGTTTGAATATACGGAGACCTACAATGACCTACTGATTCTTACATCGACGTTGTTAAAGCTAAATCGTCTAATTGGAATTGATGCAACATATATTTTTGTTTTATAAATTTAATTGCAAAAAAGTAGCGAGACCAATTAGATACTAATCCTCGTTAGCTTTGGTGGATGCCAGTAGAAAACAGAAGAGAACTAAATCTTATACAAAAATCTGTTTTGATGCATATATCAATAGCATGATACCATTTTATATTTAACTCAACAGTTATGAGAAATGGTGGATAATAATTAATAATGTTCTAAGAATATACACTGTTTTCAAAACTAAAAGACCAATTAGCCAAATAAGAGGTGTATACAGAATTTCTCATATATTCTCAATCTTCCTTATAAATTAGATAACCATCACTTGAAAAATTGAACTTGAAGTTTTAGTTGATTAAAAGTACTTGATGGAAAATTAAGAATTAATGATACTAGACGAAAAATCTAACTAGTATAGATAACATTAAACATTGATGAGGTAATGTTAGTTTGTCAATACTGTATGAATTTATAATTTTGAGTTCATTACAATTTTTGATTTTTATCTTATATTTGTATTTCCTTTTCTGTAATGCAATATTGTAGGAAAGAAGTAATTAAAATTGGTGAAAGATCTTTGATATTATAATTCGTTAATTGATATCGATCGTGTACTGGAATCGTATCAGTACATGCATTTATATAGTGCATTAATGGTGTCTTGACGAAATACTTATCTTATATCATTTTATTATGCATGTTTGTTTTACTTATAAATGTTTGCCAATAATCGAATTTCAATAAATTAAACGAGATCTTTGAAAAACTATTTTGTTCTCTCAGAAAAGCATGTACCAATTCAGGAAAATGACAGTTGTTTCCCAATCGTTCCGTTGGTTTGTGTTGTCGAGCATTTGGTTTTGATAGGTTGGGTGGACTTTTCTTGTTTTAATCAACGTTGCAGTTCGGTATGTCAAGTTGATATGGACACTAATAGAAATATCCCCTATAGCTGACTTTAATCATGGTGCCGGGAATGGGAATATTTCTTGTCGTATTCAACCTTTTTCAAAATACTAGTTACAACTGCTAGGCTGGGATGTGTTCAATATCTTAGAGGCTACATAGGACTACGTAGATTTATGACTATTGAATGTGTAGCTAGCCTAGCTGCTGCATAGATATTGATAGCAGCTAAGCTAGCTACTCGTTCAAAAGTCATAAATCTACGTAAAACAACGTGTCCGCTATGATATTGAACTCAATTCCGGTGTGGCTATGTTAACCTAGCCATGCTTGAATTTTTACTGAAACAACTACATGTGACATGTGCATAGATCGCTCTTTACCAAATTTAGCTTTTGAGGTTGATATTAAGTACCACAGCTCTAAAACTGTAACAGTAACTCAATTATCTTGATATTCAAGGTATCACATCTAATCTGATAAGGAATGTAAGTCAGTTTATTTTAAGTCAACTGATTATGTTGTTACAATAAAAAATTTTGTGGACATAAATATGACACAGCAGCTTAACGTTTTCTTTGATGTAGAATTCCGCTTTAAGTCTGCATTAATTTGTAAATGAATTGTGTAAAAAAATCAAACCAACTAAGCAAGAGCAGGGCTTTTTAACACATTCATGATATCGTTTATCGAGAGCATTGCTTAGTTCGTCGCAGATAACTGTGATTTCCATAACAGAAGTATTTTTTTCTCTGCCAATGTATTTGTATACTCTGTACATTACAGCAAACATTTAACATATTTTGAAATTTTTGGTTGGTACTACAGGATATTTTCTCTGTTGAAAATGACATATCATTCTGTTTAAAACAAAACTTCATAATGGTTATTGTCATGCAATATGTAAACTCTTGCTGCTCATGAGATCACATCGATTACACGATGATGGTATTGTCTACCTTATACTTCCCTGATTACACCTACAATAAATTCTCGTGCTAACATAAGTTTATCTTCAAAGCCGACTAAACAAACGGATACGATTGATATAAAACCTATTGTTTCGTATTCATCGTGAAGTTTTTATTGTGTGATCACAATGGAATCAGATTGTAACTTTATAAAATCAATTTTACTGTCAGCAAATGTTATAATCATACTAACTAGTTCGCAACGGTATGACTTTGTGGTTAACATTATGAGCTTATGCCACCATTGGGTTAATATATAATGAATGAATACTTTATTCTCTTAAAACAATTGTTACATGACTCCATTTATAACTGTAAATAACCTCAAGTTGGTGTTTTTCTTTCTCGTTTCCTAGATGTCTTTCTAGATATTTAGCACATAAGTTCATTGTTTGCCTTCAATTGTTGTCAATTATACTACATTAGGTTATTTCATATAACGGCTGGTAATTCCATGGCTAATTGCTGTTATGTTAATGACAAATATCATTGAATCAGCGAAACTTCAGAAATAATAGGCATATTTCTCTACAGAAAATTGTCAAAATTAAAAAAAATATTATAATGCAGTTTGTTTAAAAAGTCATAACTAATGACATGAAATTCATTTTGTGGAATCACAAAGTAAGCCTCCTTGTGCAGTGTTATGTTAAAGTTCATTTGTATATGAGTCGATTCATAACTTGTTAATACTCACAGATCTTGGCCGATAGCTTTTGACTTATGTTAGAGAATCATACGTAGACATTTAATAATTTCTGCTTAACAATTATTCTTGTTAGGTTATCGCCTCATTCACGTCATCCAGCATATAATGTTTACTCCGGACACGTGTACCTGTTCATTGCTGTATACTTCATTATATGTCTCCCAATAGTATTCTGTTGTGACAAGACAGTAATGAATGAATATATTAACTTATTTATTAAACAAATCAATATGTTTACACTTTCGTAAGTGATGCATTGTGTGGCGTCTTGACAGCTAAAGCTATAAATGTTAGATGGGATCATGTTATACTCATCTCAAGCCGCATCAAGTATTCAAGTAAATCACAACTTCTCGGCTGGACTCTGTACCTGTTTGTATTCATATGGAAATGAAAATTTATTACACTGATTTAATAACACTTTTATTGTTGTGTTGACATCCGTTGATGATTCAATTTGTATTACTTCTGGTCAATTTAAATAAATAAATACACCGGTAACACTGATTTCGGAGTCTTATCAAAGCTCATTTAGCAACGTGACTACTTTCGCACTGCTACAGTCATAACTGTAATATTTATACGTTTACATACTTAACATATGGAGCTTTATTTACAATAACATTATATGTTCTTTCTTTATTTTGTAATTAACAAGTAATTTACACAAATTTCGTAAATGTAGCGATAATATACAATGCGATCACAATAATTAAGTAATCCAATACATAATATATTGAAAAGTGGCACAGAAAAGCCAGTTCATACGTTTCAATTTAATATTTTCTTTACTTTTTAGGTAAAGTGAATTTAATTTGACATGTCTATCAAACACGCTTCTCAAGTAAGATTAACATTTAAAAAAATCATGTAGCATTAGGTTATAACATGATATAAGAGGGGCAAAAGAATCCAGAGGGATACTCAAATTCATTAATCGAAAATAAAACCACGCCTTGTTAAAACAAGGGGAAAAAAACAAAAACAAAAACAAACAGACAGACAATAGTACAAAAAACACAAAATAGAACACTAAAGACTAAGCAACAGCAACCCCCAACAAAATCTGGGATTATTTTCAGGTACCCCGGAAGGAAAAACAGATCCTGCGCGACAATTGGTACTTCTTGTGTTACTCATGTTAGTACAAACACGGTAACAAGTCTTATTTGGTAGGTCACTTTGACGGGATTGTAGTTACGATATTAGAAACATATCCGCTATCATCTTTGAAACGGATATTCCATATCATTTAACCAATTCGTGATTGCGCCCTTAAAATTTACGAAGCGATGATTTCAACTTCACTATCTTGCACTCATGGTTTAATACCGTCCTTGTGATAAGCACCCCCTTGTCAATGAAATCATGTTAGGAAATAAAAGCCCGGGAATATCATATCAATTCACAAAGTTCACAATTGGGAAGCTGAAATCAGGGATGGGCACGATTACTGACAAATGTAATCGATTATGAAGGTATTTTGTGCAATCGATTAATAATCGATTACTCAGATTTTTGTATGTTATCGTACAATCGATTACTTTATCCAAAGTAATTACATAATGCTGAGTTCACACGTAATTCGAATTCGATTCGCATTAACTAATTCGAATTAGTTTAATTCGCATTCGAAACGTTTCACGTCCTAACGTCAATTCTAATTCGAATAACAATGCGCGTCAAAATCGCTTTTCTGTCCAAACGACGTTAACTTTTAAATTGTATTCACAAAAGCGTATTTCAAATGCGAATTGGATAATTCGAATCAATTCGAATTAAAAAAGAAGAGTGTGTGAACGCAATAAGCGAATTCGATTCGCATTCGATTCGAATTCAGGTCGAATTTAATGTTCGTGTGAACGAAGCATTACTTTTCGATTACTGTCAATTACATGCTTTGAAATTTACAAAAATAATAAAGTAAGTTAAACTCAATTATGTTGACCAACGTTTGAATAGAGGAAATTTAGAACTTTACCAAATAACAGCATTGAAAGGATTGTTTCCAAATTATAAGTTTACAGTTGTAATAATCTAGTTTGAATCTCTTACTGAGGATCAGAATTATTAAAAAAATCTTGAAATTTTGACTTTCAACATGAATTAGAGATGGCATCGCATTCCACCAATCACTTATCTATATATGTCTAAGGTTTTTTCAATAACTTTGCTTTCGTGCTGACTTCAGTTAGCTTTTTTTTCCTTCATTCAAAGCAGGTATTTTTAGCATAGTTCTTTACAACGTTGGAAGTTTTCTCTGAAAAAAATATAAAAAAGTAGAATTATTAATTAGTTCAGCTAAAAAGATCAAGATTTATAATTATAATCAGGCATGATTTAATCCTTTTGATGGATAACCACCCTAATTATAGGTTATAAAGATGAAATAAAACTGCCAATGGAGTACATTTTATAACCTGGGGCAAAATAATGTAAACTTCCTTCTTAATTAGACAAACAGTACTTGAAATAAAAACAAAGTATGTGTATAATATAGTGATTAGAAGACTTTGATAATCTGATTAGTAAAAACAAGGAGTTTGTAAAAAAGAAATCTCTAATAAAATTATAAACAGTATATATTTATAGTGTCATAGAGGGATTCATGTATCTTCTTTTGAAAAGAATTTCAATAAAATTGAGCATGGAAATGGGGAATGTGTCAAAGAGACAACAACCCGACCATAGAAAAAACAATAGCAGAAGGTCACCAACAGGTCTTCAATGTAGCGAGACTTTCCCGCACCCGGAGGCGTCCTTCAGCTGGCCCCTAAACAAATATATACTAGTTCAGTGATAATGAACGCCATACTTAGTTCCGAATTGTACACAAGAAACTAAAATTAAAAAATACAAGACTAACAAAGGCCAGAGGCTCCTGACTTGGGACAGGCGCAAAAATGCGGCGGGGTTAAACATGTTTATGAGATCTCAACCCTCCCCTTATACCTCTAGTCAATGTAGTAAACTAAATGCATAACAATACGCACATTTAAAATTCAATTCAAGAGAAGTCCGAGTTTGATGTCAGAAGATGTAACCAAAGAAAATAAACAAAATGACAGTAATACATAAATAACAACAGACTTCTAGCAGTTAACTGACATGCCAGCTCCAGACTTCAATTAAACTGATTGAAAGATTATGATTTCATCCTATGAATATCAGGCACAATCCTTCCCGTTAGGGGGTTAGTATCATACCATCATAACATATATGAGAAGAACATAACCCGTGTCATGCCAACAACTGTTTTTTTTAAATGTATTTAGTTCCGATGAAAAGACCCTATAAGTGAATCAATATTAACGCCAAAATAAGCAATCTTTAGTGACCTGACAACAGTATCGTAACTATATACCTTCTTGATAAGTCTATTTAAAGGTTTTGTTAGTTTCTGAGGTGAATACTGACATTTTTGTGCTTTATAAAGAATATTTCCATAAAAAATTGGATGTGAAATACCTGAACGTATTAGAAGTCTGCATGTTGAGCTATATTTACGAATGATGTCCTTATACCGATGATAAAATTTAGTAAATGTTTTGACTAGTTTGTGATATCGAAAACCCTGGTGTAATAATTTTTCAGTGATACATAAATTTTTCTCGTTAAAATCTAAAACATTGTTACATACACGAGCGAATCGTACAAGTTAAGATATATAAACACCGTAAGATGGTTACAATGGAACGTCACCATCTAAAAATGGATAATTAACGATAGGAAATGAAAAATCATCTCTTTTATCATAAATTTTAGTATTAAGCTTTCCGTTAGTGATATAGATATCAAGATCGAGGAAAGGGCAGTGGTCACTGTTAGTATTAGCTTTATTTAAAGTAAGTTCAACAGGATAAATTTCTTTAGTATACATACTGAAGTCGTCATTATTGAGAGCCAAAATGTCATCCAAATATCTAAAAGTATTATTAAATTTATTTATCAGATGTTGTTTCGATGGGTCTTTGCTGATTTTTGTCATAAATTGCATAGGCATTGGTTCATTTTTAAAAGAATTGTGTGTACTTTCTTATTTTTTATACACATGTATAATATACCATAAAAAGAAATTAACTGTTTATCTATTGTAAGCTTTAATTTTATTGAAAATTATGCTTTTAGGGAATTTAATACAAATAAGCTTACTACTTAAAAGAAGCACAGAACTTTAAATCTATTTTCTTATTTTAAATCTATTTGTTATTTTGATATAAAAGATGTTGATTTAATGGCAAGCACATTAATCCGTTTGTTTCAAAAGCAAATATAAAGTAAATTATGGTAGGGGATTTAGTTGATCTTATTTCAGCTTGAGACAATAGATAGAAATATAAAGGCAGTTGATAAACTCTAAGTGATATCAGTACTTCAAAGTGATGAAAACATGTATGTTTTCATTTAAAATAGGTTATATTTCATAAAACTATTTCACTTAAGTAATCGAAATGTAATTGAAAGTAATCGATGATACATTGTAACATCATGATTTTTGCTGTAATCGATTGCATTACGATTACATGTAATTGAAAATGTCTTCAATTACAGATTTCTGTCGATTACTGGAAACAATTTAATCAATTACAATCGATTACGATTACAGATAACGATTACCCCATCCCTGGCTGAACTCATTTCTTTTGTCGTAAGGTTTTGTATTTAACCGACCTTCTGTGTCAATTTCAAGACGTGAGTCAAGATATGATACAGAATTAACTGTATCTCTTGTATCCTTTATCTCTAGTTCGATTGGATAGATGCGTTCAACATAGTCACCAAATTTTGAATTATTTTGTGAGAGAACATCATCTTTATAGCGGAAAGTAAAGGTAAAGGATACTGCTATCTTCTTTTCTTTCGTTTTATAAATTCATGTATGAAGTCAGCCTCATAAGAATAAAGGTTTACTAATAAAACAAATATATTGTCAACCAAGAAATCAAGCATTTTAACAATGTCAGTTTCAGAGAATATTTTGTTTGAATAAGATTGTTTTTTTTATAAAGTATGATTTTTCCTTTCCTAAGACAGGATACTTGTTTCTTAAATGCGAATGTGATAAATAGCTAACGGTTTTTGTATTAGTGGCATCAGGTCATTGATAGAGACACCATGGAGAGTTGGTGGTGTATAATGACAATGCCCATAAATGTGTCTACGTCGAGGTGTAGAGTTAAAAAGTAAAATCACAAAAAATACTAAACTCCGAGAAAAATTTAAAACGAAAAGTCCCTAATCAAATGGCAAAATCAAATGATAAAAAACATCAAACAAAAGGACAACAACTGTCATAATCCTGACTTGGTACAGGCATTTTCAAATGTAGAAAATGGTGGATTGAACCTTATTTTATAGCGCTAAATCTCACTTGTACGACAGTTGCAGTTTCCGTTATATTGACAAAGTGCGTGATTAAAATGTCAAAAATAGGGGTACAAAAACAACACGGACCCCATCAAAAACTAGGGGTTATTTCAGGTGCTCCGGAAGGGATATTTATCACATTCACTGTGCGGGAATTTCTCACTGCATTGAGGATCCATTTGTTGACTTGGGTTGTTTTCTGCTCTTTGGTAGGGTTGTTGTCTCTTTGCACTTTCATTGTTTCCGTTTTTCATTTTATTGCATATAAGATACGATATTGACGTAGTTTTATATCACTTTGCAGTGGTTTGTATAAATGCAGGACTAATAATATTGAGAATGGAATATCTAATATTTGTTTACCGTAAAATTGTACAATTTATACAAATTTATTATAACAACAATATCGATACAATCAGGTTTTTAACTCTGATTATTTTGATATAAACATATTTTTACAGAAAGAACTAGATAGAATACCTATACCATCAACTTTGTCATTGCAACCATATGGTGTCGCAGTTCTCAATTACCGAAACCAGTAGCCTTCTCTGTGTCTATGGAGAGGCATTGTAAGATGAGGATTGTTAGTACTAGTACTGTGGGATATATTTTTCGATGATGCGAACTAGATTAGTAATGATTGGTTAATCTGGTATAATGCTGATAATACAGTCGTTTGCATCGTAGTTGATGTCTGAGCTATAACCACACAGACGTTTGTTTAGCCTTCTTTAGTGTCACGTCGTATATTTTTGTTGGTTTATATATTTTCAGAGTAAGTGTGACGTCCATTTTTTTTAACAAGTAGACACTTTTGATTAGGGGCTTGCTGAAGCCTGCCTTCGTGTGCGGGAATTTCTCACTGCATTGAGGATCCATTTGTTGACTTGGGTTGTTTTCTGCTCTTTGGTAGGGTTGTTGTCTCTTTGACACTTTCATTGTTTCCGTTTTTCATTTTATTGCATATAAGATACGATATTGACGTAGTTTTATATCACTTTGCAGTGGTTTGTATAAATGCAGGACTAATAATATTGAGAATGGAATATCTAATATTTGTTTACCGTAAAATTGTACAATTTATACAAATTTATTATAACAACAATATCGATACAATCAGGTTTTTAACTCTGATTATTTTGATATAAACATATTTTTACAACTTATTTTGCTATTAATAAAAACGAGGATAACATACAAACATAATGGATGGATTTAGGTATCATAGATAGCTTGTAAGTTGTTAATAACACATTAAGCTTAGAATAGCGAGTAATTGCTGGTGGAATTAAGTGTTTACATTTGTGTCTTATTTGTCAGAAAAACTAATCGTAAATAAACTTATCAAATATATCAGCTTTAAAGTCTGTTCGCCTGACGCCAGTCACACGTGATAAGATATAAGGCTAAAAAGCACGAAGTAAAGAAGTATTAAAGACCCAAAATTCCGAAATTGTTTGCCATATAAAGATAATTTGATATACTCCTGTGTTGAATATCCTGCTTATTTCAATTTATAGAAAACTGTATATCTTAATTTGCAAAAAAACATTGTTATCAAGAAAACCGACAACAATTCTGTGTAATGTAGGTTAACATGGTACATATCCTAGTAATTTTAAATCAGTGAAAAGACAACAAAGGTCAGTGCAAACCATAGTTCTAAGGAAAACAGGAAAAGAAATTTCTAAAGTTCAAAGAAAATGATCTAACAAACAAAACTACTCAGAAACATGAATTTGGTCAGCAAGAGATCCACCAATCGCCTTGATTGATCTCAGGTCAGGGGTCAAGTATTTCCTGCTCCACTAGAAGCGCCAATTTTTTTGCTTATATCACGTACAACTTTAACAATTACAAAGCGAAATAGAATATATTGCAACAGTTTGTCCCCACAGAGTAAGTAAGACATGTTGTTTACCCTTTGTCGATGATTAAAGCAATTTAATTCATTCTTTGCACGCTTCTGTGACCTTTGGATTTATTATTTCAAGGCGGTGAAAGCCCCAATTTTGACTGGGGATTCTATATATGGTCACTTAGGCCCTCTTCAAAACAAAGGTAAAACACTAACCAAAGTGGAGCGTACAATTGACTGTGTGGATTGTTCAAGTATGCAGGCACATCCGATCAGAATGTGGACCCTAAATCTATAATTTGAATCATAGTATTTATGCTCAGTGTTTTTTCCATGTGGTATTGGTTTTGATAATTGTTGAAAAATGTTATTTGGTGAATACGTTTTAATTTCTTATTAAAAAACATCCTATGATCATTTGTATGTCATATGAAAAGATGTTTTTGAAAAATGAAAATTCAATGTTTTGAAGTAAATTTAGTTTTTTGTTTGCCTCTTTTCCTGAGAACAAACTGAGCAGATATAGTAGCAATTCTCTATTCGTTTATTGCATTTACAAATTGATCATGAGCAGAGGAAACAACAGTGCATCATATTAATATACAAGATTCGTACAGTCTTGGAAGGTTCACAATGTATTGACGAGATTCGGAAACAGAGATAAAAGAGAAGGTCGCCGAACTTTTTTCTTGTTTAATAGCGAGTAGAAACAAAACTTTATGCTTTTCTACACTGTACGAATAGTATTTTTTATCCTGCAATCGTAAAATTTAGTTCTTTTTCTTCATACAAATCATTTAACTCGTAGAAATAAAATTGTCATTATTAAAACGTGAATCGCCATCATGATAAAAAAAATGAGCTTTTTTGAGAACAGTGATAAAATCATTACGTACGTATTAGTTCACATGCAACAGAAATAAAATACAAGGTGTTTATAAATCTGCAATGCTGGTTTTTCGTTTCATGTTATCTGTCAACCTGTATGTGTATAGTAGAAAGGTATGTTGTTGGATAAATCAATGTTTAGATCAAGTTGATCTGTTATTATTGATCCAATCGATGCCTCCTTTGGGACTGGTTTGTTTTATATAAATATACTAATGTTGATTTTGCTTTGTGTTGAATGCATACCTGTGACTTTGAGATAAAGAACAGAAATAAAAGCGCTGTTCCTGTGATTTTATGTGTTTTTGGTTTGCATGTACTGATTTTGTATCATGAATGGATACCCCATATCCTCGTTTTTTTCTATAGGTGATGTTCACAACAAACAAACAATTCGTCCTTGGTAGCATCTACCCTGAATATTGATTCAACTGCAGTCCAGTACAAAGACAACTTTTAAAAAATGATGATCACCGTGAAACAGACCAACAAAAAAACCGAGATAAACTCTGTTGCTTTTACTCCCTGATTGACATTTACTTCATATCAGCTTTAATTGTAAACTAATCACTTTGTTTAAACATATTTAGACAAATTACTCGAAATTTAGGTCTGTCCTAAAAGACTTGTTTTTTTCATCATAATTATATTACTCTTAAACGAAAGTACATCAAACATTTTAAGTGCATAAATGCCAATTTAATTCAGTATTAAGTTTAATGGTTTGCCTTAAAGCCATGCATCATTAACTTTACTAAGATTCTTTTGATTACAGCGAAAACCATAATATCTTGAATAGAAATAACCTTGTATCATAAAAAAATGTATGAGATGATCAAATTATATTTACAGTCAAACAGTTAATAATGAAGTATTATTATATATAATATCCTTTCACCACGGTAAAATAATGAAGTTAAATTGTATTATTGGTAAAACATCTCAAAATTGTACTAAACTGAAAACCTATTTTGAAAAAATGTACATTATCCGGCCGGCAGCGTTTAAAATTTTCGCATGTATTTTTAATCATCATGTATGTTTCAAGCAGAATGTGTGTTGTTTCTGTTATTTTCTATGTTTAATAAAATTGAGAATGGAAATGGGGAATGTATCAAAGAGACAACAACCTGACCATAGAAAAAACAACAGCAGAAGGTCACCAACAGGTCTTCAATGCAACGAGAAATTATCGCACCCGGAGGTGTCCCTCAAACGGCCCCTAAACAAATATATACTAGTTCAGTGATAATGAACGCCATACTAATTTCCAAATTGTACACAAGAAACTAAAATTAAAATGATACAAGACTAACAAAGACCAGAGGCTCCTGACTTGGGACAGGCGCAAAAATGCGGCGGGTTTAAACATGTTTATGAGATCTCAACCCTCCCCCTATACCTCTAGCCAATGTAGAAAAGTAAACGCATAACAATACGTACATTTACAATTCAATTCAAGAGAAGTCCGAGTCTGATGTCAGAAGATGTAACCAAAAAAAAAATTGCAATTTTACATAAATAACAACAGACTACTAGCAGTTAGCTGACATGCCAGCTCCAGCCTTCAATTAAACTGATTAAAAGATTATGATTTTATCATATGAATATCAGGCACAATCCTTCCCGTTAGGGGTTTAGTATCATACCATCATAACATATATGAGAAGAACAAAACCCGTGTCATGCCAACAACTGGTTTTTGAATAAATGTGTTTATTTCCGATGCAAAGATTGATTTCAAAATCTGTTGATAAAAAATAAATGATTTCAGTGTGAAATGAAAGAAATAGCTGAACCTGAAATTGATATAAAAATAGTTTTTTTTTTCTTTTTCATCTAAGGAAAATAAATATATATCATGCATTCTTTTCATAAAGAAAAAATGATTTCGTCTTGAGAGACAAATATATGCCCAACAATAGATAAATGCTCTGTACCTTTTATATTGATGTCCCGTGACCAATATACGAACTGGTGAACTGGGATTTGTGTTGTATGTAATATAACAGCAAATTGTCAGGTAATGTAAAGAAATCGAGTCATATTAAAAGCATTCATGTGTCATTAACATCATGCTTTGAACACATGTTTTCCAGAGTTTAGTTTGAGTGATATACAAAAAAATCTAAAAACAAACAAATAAATTCACTTTCCCGTGTTCACTACCGAAGAAATATTATACCATTAAAAACTTAGAGAAAATATGAATACTATGATTTGTTTACTCTCGATAAGTTGAATTTTGCTAAAAATGAGAAAATAGCCAAATATTATTAGTTACATAGTGTGCTAGTGACCTAATACGGTATATATGGGGTCAGTAAATTCCATATGGGGTGAGAGCGAAGCTCGAATCCCCATATGGAATTTACTGACCCCATATATACCGTATTACGTCACTAGCACACTATGTAACGAATTTATCTTACCGACTATCTTAACGTGTGAAATAGGGACTAGTGATTCTCAAAACGAGCAAGTCTTCAATACTGTTAGCACTAAGAAAATACTTCCATTGATCCTACAAAAACAGATGTCAACAATAACGACTTGTAAGGTTTAAATGTGTTTTATGAATTTGTTTCAATCTTAGTCATCAATTTCTTCGTCTGTTGGAACTTTTAAGATTTTTTTCTCAGTACCGTTTTGTTTTTTATAAAGGGACATAACACCATTACTAACCGTGTATGAAATAAGCCCCGCCCCCTTCTTACCTAATAAGGAATATAAAGGGACGTAACTCCACTACTAACCGTGTATGAGATAAGCCCCGCCTCCCTACTAACCTAATATCAAATATACATGGTTTGCACGCGGACGCTTTTAACCAATCATATTCCTGAAAATGTATAGGAGGTAAGATAATAATGTTTCTCAATAGTTGTTTTTAAGAAATACTGTATTTCAAACTTGATGTTAAATAACTTTATTTTATTTCACAGAAAATTATACGAGAGTTCGTGGATATGATTTGTGATTTGTTTATTTTAATTCAAGGAACTTTAGGCATTACAAATAGTCGATATCGAAATTTTAACTTTTGAAAAAAAATATGCTATTTAATACATTGAAACATTGTGAACCCGCCAATATTTATCGACAAAGTTATCGGTCCTGATAAAGTTTAGTATGTAATTACACCTTGTATGAGAATTCCGGATTTTGATTGATTAAAAGCTAGTGTATTAATCACATATTCCAACCTTCTCCAATCGTTTCAAACGAATTTGTTTGTTTTTCACCACTGCCGATAAATATGCCCCAAACTACCTTTATGCAGTGGTATTTGCCATTTTGGATATTCTTTTTTACCACTAAAATAAGTCGGAACCTGTCTCACCTTACTCTTAATGCCACATGATTAAGCAATATTGAGTGTTGATTGGTAACGGTAATTCAAAACTATACGTTTTTGGGAAATCAATTTGCGACAGCAAAATCAAGAATAAGGTCAACAAGTATACAAATGAAATACAGTCATTAATTAAGTTGACAGACATTTATTTCTAATGGGTAGATGATTAAACCTTTAAAAATTGAAATTGCATCACGTATTTGACGTATAAACAACATTTGACATTTTCACGTAGCAAATGATCACCCATTACTCCATATGTAGTGCTTCTTTGTATACAATTGAAGAGGAGTTGGCATTAAATGTACAAAGTTTTTATGTTTCTTTGTTACATATATGACGTGGCTTCGTACTCATTCATCCCGTTACTGTGTTATTGTACTATGGTAAATTTGTGTATTCTTGTCTTTAACTTTTGCTTATATGCTTGGTCTGTATGCCATGTTGTGCTTCTTTGTTACATATATATTTGTTTGATATTTGAGGTTGTAACACAATGTTGACTGCTGTATTTTTGACATTTTTGCTTGTTGTTGTCAATATAATGGAATTTGATGCGACTGTCATACAAGAAGTTGGAGGTTTAGCTAGCTACAAAACCAGGTTCAATCCACCATTTTCTACATCAGAAAATGCTTGTACCAAGTTAGGAATATGACAGTTGTTATTCATTCGTTTGATGTGAGTGAGCTTTTGATTTTGCCATTTGATTAGAGACTTTCCGTTTTGTATTTTCCTCGGAGTTCAGCCTTGTTGTGATTTTACTTTTTTTGTATATTGAAAAGTCTGTTTAGTTATGATTTATTTAAAGACATCAGCTGAGAAATAAACTAAGTCAAATTTACAAAAGTAATACTTTTTCCATTTATACAATGACCATATTTTGTAATAAGTCAAATTAGTACCTATTGACAAAATATAGTTAATGATTACAGGAAGACATGTCACTACATATTGTGCTGCTTTCGAAACTTGGTTCTTTATAATACATACATCTTGTTAAATTAGGAAGCTGCGATTTTGCAGTGTTGTTTTAACTGCCGTATGGTAGAACCTTATAGCACCGAAGTTGAGCGCGAATATCGATAAATGGTATGCTGGGTATGCTGGGTAAGTATAACATATATTGATACTTCTTCACAAAATTATTTACGATAGAAATTATTTAACTTCATGTATCCAGGTTCCATAGAAGCGAGACATACTTACAGACGAAGCAAACACTAAACGTTGTGGTATTGCTGTAACAGTGTGGACAACCGCAATACTTATGCTGGTAATACATATAGTACTGAATCATTTACCTTTAACTTGTTTGTAATCGGCTATCGATCACAATGAGTTTACCCTCACTCAGTATGTCAGAGGCAGTTCAGTGGGTATTTAAATAGAATGAAAGAGTAAGTGCGTGAATGCGCATGAGAAGAAAAAAAATGTTTAAGTATTCAATATTAAAGTCAACACAAAAGGTTAAGTCGTCTGCTGGTTATTCGTATTTGATTTCTGCGTTTAGAACCTTTGGCGACCCCAGAGTAGAAATATTTATAACAATAGATATAGGAAGATGTGGTGTGAGTGCCAATGAGACAACTCTCCATACAAATAACAATTTAAAAAGTAAACCATTAAAAGTTAAAGTACGGCCTTCAACACGGAGCCTTTAAGAATTCATTGTTACAAAGGAACGTTCACTATTCGGACCCAGTCAATTGATAACCTAGGCCAGCTAAGAAATGGTAAATTGATAACGTGGGCCCGCCAAGAAATCGTCCCGTCAAAACTGTTATAAAAATGCATCCAATTAAAATGAGTAGAAAATAAAATCACAAAAAAACTGAACTCCGAGGAAAACTCAAAACGTAAAGTCCTTATACAAATGGCAAAATCAAATGATAAAACACATCAAACGAATGGAAACCAACTGTCATATTCCTGACTTAGAACAGGCCTTTTTAAATGTAGAGCATGGTGGATTGAAAAGATGAATAGTTCAAATTTTGAATATTTTTTTCCCTCCTGCAATACTGGAATGATAAAATAAGCTCTAAGGTCTGTTTTTATGCTTTATAAACACTTCATTTTACAATCAAAAATTTCACTTAGAGTAATTGCAATGACGAAACAAATCAACTCTGTATATGGCTTTGTCTGGTCTTCACTTAATGATAATGATAGATAGTGTACTATAATATTAACTCTTAGGCATATCACGCAAGGTCTGGGATATTGTTGTGCGAGTTTGTAAAGTGTACAAAAGGCAAATATTTTGTAAAGTGTAAAAAAAGCAAATATTCATCTTGTCAATACTTTTTATAAAGGGTCGAGAGAAATCAGTGAAATTATCAATTCTAAAATGTGTCATTCGTCAATTAAGAAGATCAAATTAGCTGCATTGAAAGTTATAATTATGCTTATAATTATACGAAAAAATTTAAAAGCAAATGTTAGTCGCCAAATTACATGATTTCTCGGAAATTAACAGTTTTTATATTTGTTCATAATGAAACGAAATATTGCATGCAGAATTAAGCGCCTTAATCGAAAATGCGATGAAAGAGCTTCATTGGCATTATTCACCCGCCATCAAAGCGTCTAGTCACATCAATGGAATTAAAGACATTGATTCGAAATTGACACCGCACGAAATGACATCTAGTAATTGGTTTGTTGACATTTTATTTCAAGCGTTTATTTGATCTTATTGGTAATTAGATCATCTGAACGTTTTGACGTACATTTTCGAGAAATGATAAGTTCGTTTAATTATATTATGGGCTGTGCGCGTATCTTATCATCATGACAAGCAAGTCGTTACGTAGAACAACTTTATTTTTTATGAAGCTTTTGAGAACGAAGTCAACATCTTCTGAGTGATTTATGCAAATCTAATACCAACACAAAATATCTTACAAATTTCACAATATCTTTGAACAATGATGTAACCGTAGTAAAAACCAAGAGTAATCAGAACATATAAAACAAACAGTTCAGTTCGAAATGCTTTCTTAAACAATATTTGGAGTGGTATGCGTAAGTGTATATGGAAACCCATACATATACATATTATTCGCGCGACAAGATAATATATTTCAGTCTGCGGAATTCGGACTCTTAACATATAAGGAATAGTTCCCAATAATAACCGCGGATAAACACACCTTGAGATTTGCTTATATACATATATATACATATTTCAAAACGATCGAATTTTATTGAAAAAAGATAGATTACACGTCTGAAATAAAATCACCGAGGAAAACTTTCGGATATACAAGTTTAGGAAAATTTGTTGAAAATCAAAGCAAAACAGACAATACACATGAAAGTTGTGACAGCAAACTAGTGCTTATTTCCAAGAAACTGTTAACCAAAAATAGACAACAAACCATGTTTAATTATTATATTGATAATAACCGCATGGTATTTGTTATTTATATGCAGTCATGACAAGTGAATTATAGCCTCCGGAACTTGCTTTCTCAAGCAGTGGTATCGACAAATATTCATTAAGCTTATGCAACACATTCTGTTTTCCTACCTTAAATACACTTTTAATTGTAACAGACCAACTTTATGATCCACAATCCTTCAAAGTTTTTGTTAAACAAACACACGTTTTCACAACATGAAACAATTTTACTACGAAAAGTAAATAAAGGCAATAGTTGTATACAGCTTTTTAATAGTCGTATATCGATTGAAATTTATCAAATCTGGGTCACAAACCAAAATTAATGGAAACACATCTATTATAAGAGGGAAAACAAGAACAACAGAAACACTTAACTGCTACAAAAACAAATTCCAAAACACATTGAAACGGACTAACAAAAGTCATATTCTTGCCTTGGTACAGGACATTTTAAAATAAAATGGTTGATAGAACCTAGTTTTATGGCTAGCTAAACTGCCGCTTATATGGCAATGTTAAATATACCGCTAACATAACTAAATTACGTGACAGGAATATAGTACAAATAAATGCAAGGACACTATGGGAAGATAGTCTTGTAATGGTGCTATTTGATGTGTGTTCTAACAGTAACTGTTACTAGAATATTCATACAGAACTGTGTTAGAAATGGTGCAATCGTTTGTATTTTCAAACCATAAATTGTCTAACCAATTTTAGGAATAAAGAAATACCATGTTAACAACTTACCGTATAAGAAACCCCCTCAAACATGATTAAAGGTTTATCAAATATCCTACTATCAGATACTAGTAAACGAAACTTTTCCAACAATGTTGTATTCAGAACACCACTAAGTGATCAATGCATACATTTCTGATTGATTGATTAAGATAACCTTTGAAATACAACAAATACATCGTCTTCAAAGTAAAGAGTTTTTAAGACATGTCTGTTACAATATGTAAAATTTATGTAAAAGATGGAGTGGTGGGTGTTAGTGATTAAGTTCATTCTAACCTCTCTGTTGTAGGATATCGATACACAATACAGAATCAATTAATTTCTTTAAACTTAGAGCAAAAAACCTTCATTGCTTTACTGGCACAGTATAACCTGCAACGTGATTGTTTGGATAAACAATATTAATTCAACAAAGTGAATGTGTCAGTCAAGTGTGGTACGGTGCCTGTAAAATGCCTGTTACATTTTTTTTACAACAACAAAAATCTCATGAAAGACCGGAGGCTTATAACTTTTTATGCAAGACGCGCTTACAACAGACATATGTAATGTATCAAGTTCTAACGTTTGTTTTTACAACAACCTTAAGCTGATATTTGCCAAATATAATAAAATCAAACCTTTTATACTAATAACAGTTGTAATGATACACAGTTGCTTGATTTTTTACAATTATCAGGTGACTATGTATTCTCATATTGGCTTTGGTGAAAAATGTCATTGATTGACAGACAATTTCTTTAACAATAAAATACCTTCATATATTTTCTTTCTCTCTTCTAATTCTGTTCTTAGTTTAATGTATATGGAAGTTGCATCCTCTGAATATGTGTTTGTATAAAATATGGAAGGTCAACACTTTTTATGATTATTAAAATTATTAAGTGAAGACTGTTTTTGTTACATTACAATTTGATTTTTTATAGAAAAGAGAAAGCAAACGGGTGTTTGTCATATGGCATGACCTGATGTTCATACTCAAATGATTTGGTAGTCAGGTTCTAAGTGATTAGATTTATTCAACACTATTTGGTTTTAGAATTAATTACAAAAGTAAAGTACAAATATCACATAAGCAAACTGCATGTTTACATTCACCTATCGTTCAAATTATTTGAATATTACACTAAACAAGAACATACAACGACTTCATAATTCTTACTGATGTTTTTATACCCTTGGTAAAATGAGTTTTTCTCACGTTATAATTTCGGCTTTAATCACAACAATTATGATATTTCTCCGTTAAATCATCAAAGTCAACTTAGAGAGGCGAATCTTTTACGGATACATGAAACATTGTCTTACTACAATCTCGTGTACAAATTAAATGTACCTTTCTTAAGTTGTTTACCAAGATGAACCAACACATTAAAATAATTGTTGATGTGTATGCAATGGACGTAGAGTGAATCAAAAGAAACTCTTTTCTGTCCGTTTGTCCAAAATTGCAATTAAAGAAAAACAACAATATTGAAAATCAACTGTTAACTTGGCTGTAAACTTTATTTTGACATAAATAGCTTCGTCAAAAACTTTAAGAATGTCTTTTTCGGTATGTTTTGATTTGAAGTCAGCAAGTTAAAATACAAAAAGTCAGCTGAAATATACAAGAGTTTGATATATGTTACGAATATATTGTATTTTTTAACGGAAATGGGATACGTTTATTTACCAATGTTTATTTTCAGTTTGTTACAAAACCGGAAATAATCATTTGAATAATATATTCCAATTATATGTTAAAAGACAGGGATAATGACATATAACATCCATGCCAACTCGTTATAATTTTGTTGTAGAGAAGTGAAAATTTCCGCAATTATGCAATGCATTTCATGACAATTAGTCCCACATGACAAGCATTAACGATGGTTTTAAGGGAAAGATGACACAACATAATTTTTACTTCATGTTTTCTCAATCATAACGCAGTAATAAATCATAATTAAGGGATAGAATCAGGAGATGTTCTGTCATAATTTTATCATTTAAGACAATTGGCAATTATCCATAAATTGTATTTCCTTAATTTAACAATGCCTGTAGAGTTAAGGTGCAAATGTTGATATAACAGTAAAACATAACGGTGACAAGTGTGATGTTTCTGGTAAAAAATGATAAAAAAAGCTGCTAGCTAAATTTCAAAATGTTTTCCGAACCAACCCTTTTTCAAAATATCTTTCTCAATATGCAAAGTACCTTGCATGAAATGAATTCAACCTTATTTCAACACCCCCCCCCTAGTGGTTGGCAACAATTATATCAAGTATTATCAATTTAATACATAGCTTTATAAAACTCTGTCTCCGAAACGATGTTAAATATTTAGTTATAAGTACATTAAGCTAAACTGAGCTCACGACCTTGCCCTTGTAGACAGACATTTCAACCTTATTTTGTTGCAACACACTTTCTGATAGACGACAACATTGAGGTAAGAAAATACTGTCAGTAATATCCGTCAAGGCATTAATGAGTTCAAAAAGAGACACGACTGTCACAAGCAGACAGACGGATGAACGTACAGATAATGATGCTATATATACCCCCGAGGAACTTTCTTTGTGGGTTGCTTACTAAAATACATCTTTGATTTTGAATAAAAGTTTTATGCCATGTTTGACTAAGGGTAATATAAAGTTTGCTCTTTGAAACTGGTTTTCTTCTTATTCGATGCATTTGGTTTTATGGACAATAGACTAGCCACTAAGGATCTAGGTTTTATACGAATATTTTAACGAACAATTTCATGAATGGTGTTTATTTGTAATTTTACATAAACAAGACAATACGTGTTTGATGGTATGACCATTGTTAATAAGCAAACAAGCGGTCTCTTATATCTCTAACCATTATTTTCCATTAAATACACTTGAGACCTGAAAGTTCTGGATGACATTAGATCCTCATTAGTGTTGATTGACATATTCCGGAAATACTCGTTTCATTTCTTTTATAAGATTCAAATAATATAACAAGACATATAATGATGACATCTATGACCTTTAATTGAGTTCTTTTCTAATTTAGATCCGATTTTGAACAAAGATTCATGTATTCCTTATTCGCGCGTGATAAAAAAAAACCCAAAAAAACGCAATAGTTTTAACTTTAAAAAAAAATTGAAAAAGGAGAAATTATAAAAAAGAAGATGTGGTATGATTGCCAATGAGACAACTATCCACAAAAGACCAAAATGACACAGACATTAACAACTATAGGTCACCATACGGCCTTCAACAATGAGCAAAGCCCATACCGTATAGTCAGCTATAATAGGCCCCGATAAGACAATGTAAAACAATTCAAACGAGAAAACTAACGGCCTTATTTATGTCAAAATATGTACGTTTGTTTCACCTAATTTTAAACTATCTATATGTATATGTATAGGACCCGATTTTGAATTAGAAAAATACCAAGCTCACAAGTCGAAAACAAACTGACAACGCCATGGTCGAAAGAAAAGAAGACCAGAAGACGACAAAACAAACCCCAAAAAAAACCCACAAAAAAAAAACATACATGTAACTTCTTTTATTAATATTTCTATAAAGTGAACGGATTTAACATTAACTCTTTAGGATGTTCTTATCCCAAGCATACAATTTTAGCCGTATTTGACACAACCTTTTTCAACTTTTGATCTTCAGTGCTGTACAACTTTGTACTTTTTTTCGCTTTCGATCTTTTATATCTGGGCGTCACTGGTGAGTCTTGTGTGGACGAGGCGCGTTTTTGGCGTATTAAAGTTTAAACCTGATGCTTTTTGTTATTCATTAATCATGTGTTTTTTTGTCTAATACGTTTTCCTATTTGTTTGTATTGTAGTCCTGTAATATTATGTTGTCATTTCTATGTTATATTTAACATTGCCATTAAAGTACGAGGTTTGGCATGCCACAAAACCAGGTTCAACCCACCATTTTTTCCTTTAACAATATCCTGTACCAAGTCAGGAATATGGCCATTGTTATATTATAGTTCGTTTCTGTGTGTGTTACTATTTAACGTTGCGTCGTTTGTTTTCTCTTATTTTTGAGTGTAAATTGACATTGCGATAAGACGTCTCACGGTACTTGTCTATCCCAAATTCATGTATTTGGTTTTGAAATTATATTTGTTATTCTCGTGGGATTTTGTCTGATGCTTGGTCCGTTTCTGTGTGTGTTAGTTACATTGTAGTGTTGTGTCGTTGTTCTCCTCTTATATTTATGCGTTTCCGTCAGTTTTAGTTTGTTACCCCGATTTTGTTTTTTGTCCATGGATTTATGAGTTTGAACAGCGGTATACTACTGTTGCCTTTATTTAGTCTTTCCTTTTTGACTTAATATACTTGTACTGTTGCTAACGGATGTAATACTATACTGTCGATCATTGTGTGTGTTATGTTATTATTATCAATTCTCTATTTTTGTTAAGTAAAAAAGAATTATGATATTTTTATTTAATTATACTTTGTAAATGGATTTACCTAAACTAAGTATACTGCAAAAGACAACTGCCTTCGTGTGGTGAACATGGCGTTACTTTATGAAATCAATTCAGCATTTGTAAATAGAGTTAAGTAATTCGATTTTTATTTTAGCTACCGTCAACATTCTTTGATACTTTACAATGTTATATTATGTATAAAGAGTGAAGTACTATTTGACTTGAACTATATGTTTTTATGTCAACTTTATTACCGAGTTTTGTTTTCCTCCACAACACGACTGGTGATTCGTGTGGAGTTGGATATGATTCCCATCCGAAGCACCTGAGATAAAATATGTTTTTTTGGTTTTATTCATGTGGCTCAGTCTTTAGTTTTCTATATAGTGTTTTGCAGACTGCTGTTTTCTTTTCTTCATTTTTTGTTTTTGTCATGACGCATCTCTTTTTCCTATTTGATAGAAGTAACTGTGTGTCATAAATTGTGTGTTTGATTGCACGCTCATCTTAAAGTTTTCGTTACATCGCTGACTAAGATTAAGAATTAAATAGATTTGAGTGTAAAAAAACGAGTGTAAATAAAACCTTACTCTAACCCACATGCACACATCTACAGTTTCTTGTCAATTGTTTGATTTGGATTTATTTAAAATCTTTTTTCATGAGTACAAATTGTCAGCGTTTGAGGAAGCATGTGTTTTCTTTTTTTTCGTGTTTAACCTACGAATATAGGTTTCCCCCGAGTATTATAATGAATCCTGAGAATATTGTAGATCTTTGATAGTCACTGTTAATTTTGATATTGTTTCACTATTTTATACTCTTGAAGATATGCATTATTTCATATTGTATATTTACTTGTCTAACGCAAACATTTTTCATTACAGTTTTTTTCCAAGTTCCCAAATGAATTTAAACCAACCAAAAAAAAAACATTCCGTTTCTCGGACGTGTTATTAAAGTTCTGACTATCAACCAATATGTATAATAGAAGGACAACGTTTTAAGAAGTGCTCTTTGAAACAAAATATTTGTATAAAACAATAAATGTATGTCAAAAAGTAGTCATAAAAACTGCAGCACTAGTTGAAACCAAATATGTTATCCATTTTTTCTTCACAAAATTTATCATAAAATGTTTAACTGCAATAATAAATGTCAGAATCTGAAGTGTGCACTTAAACTGTTGACTAAAAGGGTCCTTGTGAGGAAACGGCTGTAAGAAGTGTAGTCTTAATGAGAAGAGTCCTCTCAAATATAGTAGTCGGCGGAACTAAAAACAAAGTGGTGTGTTTGAAAAACAAACACTATATGACAACTATATATAATAATCAGTAGGTTGCACACAGGATAAGTGCATACAAAATAATTAAAATAAAGTTCTTGATATACCCTTTTAACTTTCAGAAATATGAAAAGAACGCATTTGAGGTTAGACCCACTTGTTAACAATAATTTTAGTTTTATACCATCATTAAGTATCTTAAATCTTTGAAGCAATCAGAAAAATTTTCAGCTTTTTCACAGTTGAAAGATCCTTTGATGAAAAATATTTCAAAATCTAAGAAACTCAATATGACGGTATTTATTGAAAACAAAACTGAAACTTCTTTTAATTTTGTTTGAAGACAATGGATGTAAACAGTTTTGATGAAATCAGATTTGAAACTTGTATTGTGAAAAATTTACTTTAAAGTACGGTCCTGTTTACTAAGAACGCGCTAAGTGCATGCTTCCGGTATTGACATTTATTATTGCAACAAAACTTAAAATGTTTTAATGCTCCTTTGAGTTTTGAATTTATGGGTAACAAATGCTGTTATATACGTGTTTTATGCATTTCAAGCTGCGCATTCTCCAGCAGTTTATTAGTTGACTTTTTGTATGATCAAAGAGTATACTAATTATGTCATAAAAATTTTTGCAAAACAAAAAAATATGGTTATGAAACAAACCTTCTTTTTAAGTCTTTTTTTTTTATCTATAAAGATTAAAAACGAATGGAAATAGAACAAAACCGAAGTGCTACTAGAAGTTTGTCACTTCTCATTAGAAGATTGAAACATTTCTTATTATTTTAAATACATTCAAACAAATGTGTCATTGGTTGAAGTCCATTGAACTCTCCATCCATTTATAACGTTGACGCCTGAATATGCTCCACATAATATTTCAAAAGCTAAGTTTTTATTATGTAATAAGTTTTACGTGAGTTGATGTCAATTTGGTAATAGAGGGAGCATGTATTGTGTTTAATGCTTATACATGTACGTTCAACTGTGGTAATTTTATAAGAATGCATAAGTACAAGGGTAGAGCAAATATTTATATGTATATATCTAACATTGTTGGGTTGGTGTTTAGACGAGTTGTATATACATTATGTACACAGCCATGTATCACCATCATTGATGGCGATCCGATGGATACATCTGTTGTAGAGTTGTCACTGACTCAGACGTACTTATAAAAAAATATATATATATATATATATGTAAGAACACATTTTTCTATTGATGATCAATTTAGATCATTGCAGCGATTAAATTGATCACAAGTCTGAATATAATAATATAATAATAATAATAATAATAATAAATTCTTTATTTAAAGAGGGTAACTCAATTAGAAATAGTCTAATTTTCATTGAGGCCCTCAAACAAAATACATGCATACAGTTAACATTCATACATTCATACATTAATTTACAATATATATTACTAGTATATACACAATTCAATCATTGAAATATACAAAGGGTAATAAAGGACAATATTTGATATAGTTTTGTTAAAGGAAAACAAATTAGTTGACTTGCATATAATTTTCAAGAAAATGATTATAACTATGTTTCTTGAATAATTCCACATTAGGACATTTTTTTATTTCGAGTGGTAAATTATTCCATACTTTGGTTGCAGAATAATGAAAAGATTTTTTATAAAAATTTGTATTTGGTCTTGGAACAAAAAGATCATTATTAGAAACAGATCGTAAGTTGTGGCGTTGCACATCATCAATATTTAGTATTGCTAAGTAATCAGGTGTTAGCCCATTTACAATTTTATACATTAGAATTGATTGTTGGTATTTTATGATCGATTGAAAGTCATTTGACGCCAACCTCCAAAATTATATGCATACGTGTATGTTAATGATAGAGTATACAATATTGTGTTTGTAAAAGCAATAAACGCTAAGTTAGAATTATAACACGATAGGTTATAAGGCCAGTAATATTTTACAAGCAGAATTCATCGTACTCGGACAAAAATTTAGTTTGTTTGCTCAATTTGGTGTGCTTGGGGAATTTGCAAAAATATGAATATTCATTTAATTTGAAACAGCTTAGAAGTGTAACATCAACTTTTTGGTGCACTCGACGTGATAATGCTTTGACGAGATTACCAATATAGTTTCAGTTAGTCTAGGATGAGGAATTCTCCACATTAAAGACAAATGAGATGCATGTAGCTCTTATGTGATTGTCTACAAGTTAGCCTACACTTTTTTTACGCATACTTCTATATAGTGTTCTGTAATCTTGTTATATGGTTTATCCACAGTGCTTGTTTATATCAATTTATTTTTTAATTTGAATCAAAGTTGATGCTAACATTTTAACACTTTATCGACAATACAGATCCTCTGTTAAGTTCTATAGGTTTAAAACTGATTTCAGTTGTTTAAATTATTTATAACTTGGAAAATAATAGATGACGCTTTTGTCCTAAACTAATCTATAATAAGGATTTTATAAGATGCACGAAGCGATATGTGGTAGACATGTAGATAAAAGAAGATAACAAGTGGAAAATTAAAAACCTGCACAAGAGAAAGCAAATGATCCATATAGAAGATTGCTTGGCTTTTATTAGAAAACTTACTTACTTTTTACAATGTATTACACAATTTATATGTATATATTCAATTTGAACACGTGTATGTATTTGCTTCTAACAAAGAATACCAAAAATAGAAGACTAATATTCACCACCCGTCGAAACATCAGCATTTACAGGCCTACGCGTAGTTGAATAAAATTTTGATGTTTATAAAATATTTCTATTCTTTCCGCTATTACTGCAAAAAAAGTGTTACCTAAAAATGATCCTTCTCTTCAAAATTTGTCTATATGAACTTGTTTTAGTGCATGTAAGAGGGGATACAGCACTTAATGGTATATTCGATGGGCATAGCATGGGTAGACTTATATGGTTATAATTGTCATTTCATTTTTAATCCAACCTTTTTTTGCAGGATCTGCATATTTGCATTACATTTTCAAAAATTAACGATGTAATCTACTTGTATTATTCCTTAATATTTGTTTTCGAGTAGAAAAACAAGGTTAGAATGTATGGATGTATAAATGCAACATTTATACATTTACATTATCTATGTATCATGTGTTTGGATTTCAATGCAATGCACCAACAAATCAAAATGAGAATAAACAATCTCTTTAAGATGGTTTATGACAGGAAAATTGAACGTCTGTAAAGAAATCTGTTGCTACTTTAGTAAATCAAATCATAATAAAAGTGAGATAAAGCTAACTAAGAGGATATATAACAGACAGTAAGAACAAATCAATGTAGGACAAATGTACTGGAATTAATTATAAAGCAATTTCACTTTATCACCGCACTACGTTATATACAAGAGTCTTAAACGGCACGATCAAAAACGACGTATTGCTGTTATATGTTGTATGCTAAATTTTTCAAGTATAGATACTATGCCACCAATAGACTAAAACAGAGGACAAATGTAATGGATTTAATTATAAAGTAATTCCACTTTATTATATCCATACTATGATATATGCAAGACTATTTAATATTTCTAAAACGATATAGAAAGACCTATTGTTCTTGAATGTACCCAAAGCTACATGTAAATTGTCAAAGTAAGAAACCAAGGAAATTATAGAATCAAACTGAAAAGACAAATGTAATGGTATTAATTAAAAAGAGTATTTTGAAACAGAATATATTTGACACACCGATTGTTCTTCAATGTACTCAACGTACCTACCAAAATGTAAAGGTTAGAAATCAAAGCACCAACGGACGCAAACAGAAAAAAACAAATAAAATATAGATTAAAAGGAAATAAAAAAAGATTGCGGCTGTCACCTAGTTTTTACATCCAAGATATAAGCTAGAAGTAAAATTACTTTCAGTTTCCCTATTAATAAGAAAAGAAAATTGAAATAGCGACCGGAGAAGCATAGTTTTGAGGAAAATTGATTGATTGATCGATTGATCAATAAGTGTTTAATGCCGCTTACAACACAGTTGTTATTTGTGGAGGGTTTCGAAATATAGTTGAGGGATAAGAAAGCAAACAGGTTTATTTAACAAATAAGGGTTAGATTTGAACTAGAAATTATTTAAAAAATTAAAAACAGATGCGACAATAACATGCTGTGTTTATCAACCGTTTGCTGGTTGTACCTATGTAACGAAACCTTTTAATAAAGCTTACGCGTGCTATTTGTTTTTTACATGAATTACCTAATTAGTTCGTACACAAATGATAAAATGTGTGTTTAAGCAGTGTTGCGGGATTAAAAACTATAGATTTTTCATGTACATCTCAACAGGACTAATATGTAATAAGCGTTCATGATGCCAAAGATTATACCCATTGTGTTGATCATTGTATATTGTCCTGTTACTAAGTTGTAACGGTCTTGTATTGGACAAATATTTTATAAAAAAAGCTATTATGGTTGCCCCTAGACTAGCAGATTTTCACTTTCCAACATTTCCAAAATTATAATGTCCATTTCGTGGTCTGATACACATTCTGAAAAAAAAATCCAATATAAATTTACAGTTGTTTTTTTCACTTTGGTCCTAATTCTATTTTCTACATTCCGAATTATATTGAGACAGACACTAGATGAATTGTGGAAACGTTCGAATAAACATTTTCATCGGTATTGATGATTTGTCAAATAGTCATTTAAATTCATAAACAGAATTGCTAACGAAAATAGCTCAGGATTTTCTACTTAATATATAAATCATTTTTTTTTGTCATTCTCAAAACTAATCTTGTATATTGGTATTGATAAAGTAGATACTGACTCTTAAGATTTTTAGCGAGTATGTATATTTTCACTTTACAAGGCATTTTAGACTATTTGATTATACTGTTACAGTTCAAAACAATCAAAATAATTTCTTAACAACTGTAACATAGTTTTGTTTAAACATGTAATATCATGTTTAAATTAAACGATTTACTTTTATTGCAATCTGTGGTAGGCATTGATCAATCCTGCTGTTTTTAAGTATTAACTTTTAATTGTTCATCCTCCCTGTAGATAAGGTGTTAATATCCAATACAAAATTATGATCGCAAAAACATCACTGCCACTTTTGACTGCTTGCGTACATACTTACTTCCTTACTGTCCTTGTACAACATTGGCGTGTAGGGCAGTAGCAAAGATGTTCCCCTTTGACTGATATCACATGTTAGATATTGTCATGGACGCCAAAAAGAAACGATATTTACAAAATTTGATAATTGCAAACGTCATTTTTTTTTGGAAAAAGCCAGACAGTACACTTATGTTTTTTTAAAAGAGATCCACTGTTATTTTTTTTATTTGCAAGTCATATGTAACACAAGTCTGATAATTCCGGAAACACAATATAATGTCCCGCAAATGCAATGGATCTTTGAGTTTCTTTGAAGCTTAGAACTAGGTGCGATGCTTGTCGATTATTGTTGTCCCTTTTCAGTCTAGGTACTTTAATACACGTTTATTACTTGACTGAAATGTAAGTCAAACTTTTTAAATTGTATATCCTAAATTGATTGAGGAGGAAAACGTTAACTGTTAGTTGGCAAGTATTTGTGATTTGGTAAAATCCTGTTTTTATTCGGGTTTTAAATAGTTAATTCCAATCCCTCAAAAGTTTATTCACCGAATACGTATTGATTTTTCCGTCCCAACATGACGTTCATTCCCATCAGTCTGCGGCTCGTTGGTGTGATCATGGAAGTATTGTATTGACAACATAATACTTCCATGATTTGATAAATTCCCGATACTCAAGTCAACAGTCAGAAATATGAGGAGAACATATTCAAAATCCGATGTTTTCGGTACAAATATGTGAGAAAATTGTTATTATAAAAAGTTTTTGTTGTATCTTGTTTGTTAGTACACAGGTCTTTGATACTGTTAAGATCTTACTTAGCAGCTAATTCTTTCTCGTATCTTTTTCTTTTTCTTGATATTCTCCTTGGTGTTCTGAATTTACTATCAATAATATTTCAATAAATACATTTGACTTTTTAATTTCTTTTAACCATCTCATCATTAATTTATGTCAGTCATTTGATAATTCATCAGTTATATTTATCGTCCATTTTCCTTCAAATAATTCATTGATTTCAAAATGAAAGATATTATTGACATTTCGTATCTGGTCTTATGATTTCAAGTTATCTAAACATAAGGTTCGCCACGTGCTTGTTTTAACAGATATAAATGTTCGTTACGCAAACATGCATTCTTGAATTATTTATTGTTTCTCTGTTTAGTGCAACATTCAATTAACGTTTACAAAACGTAATACAAACATTGTACATGGTAAACAATTAAATTCCTTTATTCAAATAGGAAACCATCCATATTATATTTTTAAATCTCCACTGTCACTGATGAGACTTTTAGATTCCGAAAAAACGTCTGGCGTACAATTATTAATTCTGGTATATTATGAGTTTGTGTTATTGCAAACATGACCACAATTTTATTACACCTAAAATACTTTGCAGACATTTAGCTTTAACGTTAGCATTTTAATATATCTTTGATGTTTGTAAATTACACAAAAGCCCTTTAAAATGTGATCAATCGATCGTAGTTTCTTTTAATTTTTTCTACAGAGATTATTATTTTTAAGCATTTAGATATAATGAATCAAGACCCAAATAAAGGCAACAGTAGTAAACCGCTGTTCGAAATACATAAATCGATTGAGGAAAAAACAAATCCAAGTTACAAATTAAAACTGAGGGAAACACATCAAATATAAGAGGAGTACAAAGACAACAGAAACACAACACTTAAATCTTTGGATTTTAAATGTTTGGCTTTGACCGTTCCTGATGAAGGTAAATCCAGAAAAGCGCTTCTGACGCAATAAACTATAAAACGTGTTGTTTTCCATTTTTTAAATGGTACACACACAGAAACGAACTAGAATGTAACAATGGCCATTTTCCTGAGTTGGTACAGGAGATTTCAAGAAAAAATGGTGGATTAACCTGGTTTTGTGGCTAGCCAAACTTTCCGCTTTTATGGCAGTGTTAAATATAGCAATAAAATAACAACATTACATGACAGCACTACGTTACAAATAAATGGGAGAACATACAGGACAGAGAAACACACAACTAATAGCTATCAAAAAGTACCAGGGTTATAATCTAATACGCCAGACGCGCGTTTCGTATACATAAGACTCATCAGTGACGCTCAGATAAAAAAAGTTAGAAAGCCAAAACAAGTACAAGTTAAAGAGAATTGAGGACTATAAGTTCCAAAAAGTTGTACCAAATATGGCTAATCTTCCTGGGATAAGAAAATCCTTAGTATTTGGAATAATTCATACTGGCGTACTAAACCTCTTCACGTTAAACACTAATAGGTAAATTTTGAACATATTAAGAAATTCTGCAGTCAAATCTCTCATGCTATTTCACGTGTTTTTGTTAGGGTTAAATCATAATAGATATCCACTTTAAATGCGGCATTTATTAACAGCAAAACTGAAATATAAACAAAATAGATTTTAGGTAAATGTATTTACATAGATGTTTTTGGCAAGATATTATCTTTTGCATTTTATAATTTCTCACCAAAGGTTCTTTCATAAAAACTTTATCAGATTCTACCAAGACTGATTTATCAAGACTGTACGGAAATAGTAACTAACATGTAAGCGTAAAGATATGATGTAAATCTTTTTATTCAGTCACAAGCTTTAACAATATCATAAAAACCACCTGAAAATAACGATGTTATGAAGAAAATCACAACTTTATTGTAATATGATTACAAATGTACACTGTAAAAAGTTCAAAATAATAAAATAAATTCATTTACAGCACAGACATAGATTTATTTCAATACGATTAGGTAATATATGATTTATTTATATTACAACCTGTAACAAGCATTCATCAATACTACTGTTTTATAGATGCAATGCAAGATTAATACACCAAAATGTATTACCAGAAAAGTCTTATAATAGACAGTCAGACAATCAACATCAAACGCCCTACATCAGGAACACTCGAGCCGGCAGTCAGACAAAAATAAACAAATTAGGATCAATATAATAATATAAAGGGTAGTAATTGTTTCGGTCTACCTTGGTGGTGTTTTAGCTATAGTTTTAAAACATAACAGGTATTTTTCATTTACATGTAGCAAACTATGTCGGTATTCAATACATAAGTACTGACAGAAACAGTTTTGAAGAGAAAGTGTACTTGTATTGTAAAACATAACAGTTTATTCGATTCCGTATGGGAAAATAATTAAAGATGTTTCAATGCTAGAGGAGTTATATGACCAAAGGGACCTTCAAAAACAGGCTAAGTCAGTTTTGCTTGGATTTGCACGGCCTGTGAGGTATGCATAGCATGGGACACTTAGCCTGTCGACGCGTCCAGAATCTTCCGTTTGGAGTCAAACATTAGAAGTGTTGAATTAAGCGCTTGTCTCTCATAACTCTACTTGAAGTATTTGGAATATTAGTTACTCAATAATTTCTAAATTTATCATTTTAAAATTAAAGGAATGTATGTTAAAATTGATGACTTCTTGGGTATTGACATTGTTCACTACAGTGACATCGACCAAGTACATGTAAGAGAAACAGTTGTTTACCGATTTTTAAACTCTTCAATCCGTTTCTGTAATACAAATCAAACTTAATAAACTCTGTGAATCCCAATAACTCCGAACGAAGAAACATTACGTTTACATGGTATGCTTATCCTGTTTTGCACGCATTAATATTCATGTGAATCTACACTCAGTCTAAATGCCGTGACAATTTGTAAATTTAATTATCAGACGACAATATTTGGTAGTATGAACCATGATAACAAAACTTGTCGTTTGTCATTTGCGACTTAGAGATATCTTATCGTCAAATCAATTCGTGATTTTGATCAGCAAACGTGAGTAGTGCCGATTTAAGCCTTTCTTCCTCACACCTCTTTGTGAAATGCTTTTGTGTCAGAAGCACATCTCTGTATGATGGGAACAAGTTGAGGATTGTTATTCTCATACTGCTAATATATTGGTAGTTGACACAGGACAGCTGAAACAGTCATGGTTTCACAGAAAGAGTCGACAAGAGATAACCAATGTTAAATCTCGTAAATTGATTAAGAATAGACTAATTCAGAGGTTGTCGTTTGTTGATGTCTTACATATTTGTCTGTCGTTCATTTATTTGTACATAAATTAGGTCATTAGTTTTCTAGATTGAATGTTTTTTTGCACTTGTCATATCAGGGCGTTTATAGCTGACTTTGCTCATTGTTGAAGGCCGTACGGTGACCTATAGTTTTTAATGTCTGTGTCATTAGGTCCCTTGTGGAGTGTTGTATCATTGGCAATCATACCACATCTTCATTTTTATAATCAAGGTTTCAAAAAAATTAGGAATCGCATAAACTTCAATACGGAGATACCTGCTTATGCATTCATCACCCGCTATGCATAACTAACTCTGTAGTGAGACATCCTGGTACTCGGTCATGTAATAACAATAAAAAACAGAAATAAAATCTATCTACAACTGGGGAAATTCGGAAATGGTAATTAAGTGCTCTATTTTTTCTAAATGACATGCATCCCACGCGCCTTTTGTTTTTATTGATTTATTTTCATAAAGAACGCTCAAAACCAAAAATCTAGAACCCCCTACCCTAAAAAAGATCCTCGAGATGAAGCTTAAAACAAATAGTCAAATTACATTTTATGTATGTAGTGTAGAGTTGTCAGATTTATTGAAGGTAAGAGCTGTTGGTCCTAATTATATCATATTATTTCCCCAGCTCCAGAAAGACATATGTCTTCATTGGTCTTTAATCATATGTTTTTGTCATTCAAGTGTTGTTGTTTATTCTCCAAACAGCAATTTTCAGTTCCTGTCTGTTTTTCTTATATTCATGTCTAAATCTAATTCGCAATCACCGTTCATTATACATCGAAGTTCTAGAAGGAATTCAATTCGTTAATACTTGAGTTTAAGGACGCATATTCATTAATGGGATATGTTTTCATGTTTGCTTGGGGCTTTATCAGAAGCTTCTGTTTAACCTACAAGTTGTTCTGAATCTGCTTGCTTTGTGAGGTAGTCAGTCAATGTCTTTTGCAGAACGTATGACATTAAGATTGGTTAATTTGGTTGACAAGATACCATATATTCTGCTGCCTGTTGGTTAATTCAGCACTTTGTCAATCGTTCATGAGATACAAACAAATAATAAGAATGGTTTGAATTTCTGGAATGGTTAATATAGGTGTAAATACAAATACAGAATATATGCACATTATAAACAAAGCCACAAAATTTCCTATTGCAAGGCATGTACCGTACATAACCATATTTTTATAATTGAAGTATCTTTGCTTTTTTAATTTAACTTTGATAATCATATTAAATGAATAAAGACTTAACCCCGCCGCAATTTTGCGCCTGTCCCAAGTCAGGAGCCTCTGGCCTTTGTTAGTCTTGTATGATTTTAAATTTTAGTTTCTTGTGTATAATTCGGAGTTTAGTATGACGTCCATTATCACTGTACTATTATGCATATTTTAGGGGCCAGCTGAAGGACACCTACGGGTGCGGGAATTCTCGCTACATTGAAGACCCATTGGTTGCCTTCGGCTGTTGTTTGCTCTATGGTCGGGTGGTTGTCGCTTTGACATATTCACCATTTCCTTTCTCAATTTTATTAAAAAATTTAATTCCCGTTGACACTAAGTACCTCAGTAACTTAAACACAAATAAAATAACACATACAAAGTTACACTTCATTAACGTTATGAGTCCGAAATGCTCAAAGAGAAATATTTAAAAAAACTAAGAATGTATATAAACAAAAGCCGAGCTTTATCATGTTTATGACAAAAAAATATTTTTTTTACAGGTATGCAGTCTATACATGGTGCCTAATTGTATTAAACATGTAACGCCCTCTTCGTCTATTCATAATATCTTACCTTTGATTATATCATCAGAGTTCTCAGCTTTGTTAACACGAGGCATATTATTCAATCTTAAATTACTCTCTTTGTCCTAAATGTAAGTTTTTATTCTCTAAGCAGTTGTTCCTATATACTTAATTTGATATAAAATCCCTTTCTAAGCATTAGAAATCACCGCGGGTTTTTAGTAGAGCAAGAATTGATTACCATTCTCGGGTATATGAGGTCATTTTTATTTTCTAATGGGTTTATGTTGCATACTATTCAAATTTCTAACTGTTTTGTGATCTTTTTGTAAGCGTGATTTCTTTGATGATCATTGTTATAAATATTGGTAATGATCTTGTCTATCAATGTCAGATAAAAGCTTATATGGTGAAAACAGATCGTATTCGGTCCTATATTTGAAAACCTAAAGGGTCATATAGCGGTTGTTTTACCTTAATGCATGCTTAAGAGTGAAGAAATACATTAAGCAATCATTAATTGTATGATACCTAATCACCAAATATGATGTATCATTGGATTTAAGATTTGTAACACACGACGAATATCACGACTCGATATTAAAGGGAGAACTAGCTATTTATGCGAGCACACAAACTGAATATGAATTAACAAGGTTATTCTTATGAAAACATTATAGTGTGATAGCACTCGAATTTCATGATCAACTATACATCTAAATTGCAAACCAATATATATTTGCAAGAGTTAGCATGACATCAATATATGTCATCTAATAAATAAAAAGACAAAATGAAAGCATAATAAATAACACAATCTGATTTTTCTTTATAGAGACCATCAAAACATAGAATATAAAAAACGAGGGCATCTTGTTATCATAGTTCACATATGTCGTTTTTAAATAAAAATATCGTAAAATTGCTTCCTATATGTTTTTTTTTATTCATAACAATTTTAATTTCTACACTATGTATTTGTTCATTGAAATTAATTGCTATCATTGATATGTTAGTTATCTAAAATCGAGATATATGAACACAGATGTTGAATCGATCTGAAAAAAAACAACTATTAATTTCTTTTTTTTTGTTGCAATGTTTGGATTAAAATCAGTACTCCATATCAGAAATTTTGTTAATTTGCCACGAAGGTTAATAAAAATTAAAGATTTAGTTTTTTATATAAAATAAACTCGACTTGAATATGTGTCATTTGATATTAAACGGAACATGATAAGTTTCATTTCAGAACGCACAGCAAACAATTACTTGACATTTAAAATTTTGCTTGTCTTGAACTAGTAAGTCTTTCGTGCTGTCTCATTTTTGCACACATTAAAGGTTGATAACTCTACCCGATTTAAAGTTGCAGAATGATGTATAGACTTGGCATGTTATTTAATCGACAGGAAGGACTATGGACAAAGTCTGACATGTCGAATTGAAATGACATTTATATTCCTCTTAATGTTCGCAATTTCTACCCACGAACTGTAACCTGGTGAGGGAGATAGTAAATTTTCGTTCAGAATACTAGTGTACGTGTCATTATTGCCATAAAGCAACACCAATGAATAAATTTAACTGTATACTGGCTTTCAGTTCTATTCCATGTTGTTCAATGTATACATTATAATTTGCCTTTGGGCGTATAAGTCCTTATTAAAGGTACTTTGTGAATATTTCATTAACTCATTATTTACTATATTCTTAAACAGGAGTGCATAAAAAATTCGATATTTCAAAAAGGAAAATGTACGTATGAAAAAACGTGATACTCTAAATTAAATAGTCTCTTAACTGTCAAACGGTGATAAAAATAGCATGATTAAATAGAATTGTAGAACTGATGCTAAGAATTATACAATTATTCTTTGTAAAACAGAACAAATACAGGACATTGCCACATAAGTTCTCTAATACGCAATTTGAACGCCCACATTAAGTCGACCGAAAATTAATTACAGATGTGATAATTTGATTATTACTTTCTTCGTTCCAATTTTCAATGTGCAATGATACTTTATTTAAGACTGCCAGTCCAAATCAGATTTCAGTGCCAATTTACCATTGATTGTGAGTTAGATTTATTACTTTGCGAGAACTGATATGCTATAAATAATATCATTCACCCTACAGCCAGGTAATTCACATCTTCAAGGAGGAAAACAAATGACAAATAGGGACAAAAGAAAAAAACAATGTAATAAACTTTCAAGATACAAATTAAATGTTGCTGCAGTTTCATTTCAGTACTTGGAAATAAACTTAAAATAATGAGACCAAATATTTGCTGGACACATGTGTCTTTTATTGTTTATCTAATTAACAGGATACTCTATCAACAAACTGAAAACAAGAAATATTGTGTTTTTATTTTAAATTGGACAGATGTATAACTAACATAAACGTTAAATCATACTGAGGAATATCAACATTGACAAGTACAGCAAGAGGTAAATTGCATTACATAATGTATTGTTTTGTCAAGGTCATGACGATGGATATGAATCAACAAAAGAACAATGAGAGAAGAATACACAAATGAATACATGGTGTTACTATAACAGAGAACAAAATTACTGCTTTGTTTGTTTAGAAATAGTTTTGTAGCTTTGATATTAAAACTGTGTTTTATATGACTTTCCTATAGTTAATTTATAAAACATTTTTGATATTCATCGGACGTTTTGGCACAATTTAAAAAACAAAAAAGGTCAATTGAGAATGTTAAGTTCAGAATAGCATCGGATGGTCCCGTTCTTTAACATTTTAATAAAAAAAAAATATTTTTTCACAAATTCGATATTTTTGTAAAAACTTAATTAAGCCCCAGTCCCACAAGACCACGATCGCACAATGCTCACCTCGATCTAAATTAAAATCAGATCGTGGTATGAGTGCCAATCGGATAACTCGTGGTATGGTCGTAGTGAGAACGTGAAGAGCGTAGAAAGATCTTGATAAGCGTTGTCAGGTCGCAGAATAAGCGCGGTGAGAACGTGTTATAATCGTAGCGGGATCTTTGTAGAAGCGTAGAGAGGACGTAGTAGCATCGTGAAAGCAACGAAAATTTACGGTTTCATGCCGCTCATACCGCGACCGCACCACGATCTAAATTTATTTTAGAACGCGGTGAGCGTGGTGCGATCGTGGTCTAGTGGGACTAGGGCTTAAGATTCCTATTGATTGATTTTTCCAAATTATTTTAATCTTGTAGTTTTAAACTTGTGGCGTTGAGTAATCCCTTTTTCGGTCACCACTTTTACTCCTCCAAAATGAAATTAAAATAATGTCTTATAATTTCCATAAAGTTAGTTTGAACATATTTATTCATAGTTGATTGGGAAACAAGTTTTGCAACTTATATTCATCCCTTTCCACTTTGCGGGTGCGAGTGCTGCCTTGTAGCGGCATCATCATGTTCTTTTTTCGAAAGCTACAAGGGAGTCTTTTATGTGCAAGAGATACGACTGTCTCTTAAAATGGGTAGGCCATTTATCGTCTCCTTCCGACGAACTATCATCGTTTCCTGAAAACCATACTCGCAAACGGTGTCAATGGAGAGCCTAAAATTCAGTCCCTGAAAACTTCGTCCCGGAACGGGAATCGAACGAGGAACCTTTGTGTTAGTAGTCCGATAGACTCATCACTACACCATGACTCTTTCATAAAGTTATAAGTACTGCAACAAGTATTATATACTTATGGTGTCGTGGAAAAATCACATTGTTTGGGGTTTTTTTCGATGCAAAGAAACCAATAGAAAAGACGTTTAACAATATAAACAGAATGCAATTCTTTGAGTTAATTTTTCATTTACCAGTTTCACATAATAATAGTTTTAATTCTTTGGATTAAGTATAGAAAATGCAATTTCGGATAGATTCAGCTGTTTTAATCAGTGTTCCGGTTTAAATTTTTCAAGATTATAGATCTTACGAAATACAAAGTACTTTCATTTCAATGTATAAGCTTTCAAAATACGTCATTATTTTGAAGCTAAAATTGGACAATACTCGCACCAAAAACACACAAGAAAACGTCAGGTTAAGGATGTACTTAGGTGAGGTTTTGGAATTTGTGTAAAATGTTCGGACTCCTTGGTATTTTTCCATAAAATACAATGTAAAATATTTTGCCCCATTACACCTATTTATTTTTTCATATAAGACTAAATAGCTCATCAAAGGTCATTTACCAAAATTTAAGAAGATTCTTGATTTTCTTTCTTCTGTTTTGAGACACAAATAATACCAATGCAAATATAAGGTAAAAGTCCGAGTAAGCCTTATCCCGCCATATTTAAATCTCAAATATCTCGAAAAGAAAGTCTATGACCTATCAATAGTTTTAGCTTATCTTTATCCTTAATTGATGCTCTACCAGCTTATAGTATCAATTTTAATTTCTTAATTTTCACCTAACCTCACCTAAGTACATCCATTTTTTTATACTTTGTGAAATTTATATTTGAAGTATTGTAAATGATAAAATGCAAAAAAATTGGGGGTCACCGGCCATCTAAGAAATATTTTGACCTCTGAAAATGAGTGCAAATAGGTTATATGGAAATATAGGAAAAATGGACAAAAAAACACTTTGATTGAATGGTCGACGGCCATCCAAGAGATTTTTTGACCTCTGAAAATGAGTGCAAATATGCAAAATATATGGAAAACAGACAAAATCTCTTTGATTGAATATTCAGAGCAAAATAAATGACATGACAGTAGTTGCTCATTATTTCATACTGTAAAGCTTGATGTCTCTATTTCATAAAATTGAAATAAAATGTTGGGGTCAAAGGCCATCCAAGAGATTGAATGACCTCTGAAAATGAGTGCAAATAGGCTAAATATAGGGAAAACAGACGTAAAATCTATTTGATTGAATTTTAAGAGCAAAATAAATGACAGAAGTTGCTCATTATTTCATACTGTAAAGCTTGATGTCTCTATTTTATAAAATTGAAATAAATTTGGGGGTCACCGGCCATCCAAGAGATTTTTTGACCTCTGAAAATGAGTGCAAATAGGCTAAATATAGGGAAAACAGACATAAAATCTCTTTGATTGAATTTTCAGAGCAAAATAAATGACAGCGGGGACAATTATATACAATTGATATAAAATGTTTCAATGTCTTAATGTAGTTCAGGGGTATAGAAAAAAAAATGACGGAATTTTTTTATACTTTGTGAAATTTACCTTTGAAGTATTGTAAATGAAAAAATGCCAAAAAAATTGGGGGTCACCGGCCATCTAAGAGATATTTTGACCTCTGAAAATGAGTGCAAATAGGTTATATGGAAATATAGGGAAAATGGACAAAAAACCACTTTGATTGAATTTTCAAAGCAAAATAAATGACAGAAATTGCTCATTTTTTCAAACTGTAAACCTTGATGTCTCTATTGTATAAAATTGAAATAAAATTTGGGGGTCACCGGCCATCCAAGAGATTTTTTGACCTCTGAAAATGAGTGCAAATAGGCTAAATATAGGGAAAACAGACATAAAATCTCTTTGATTGAATTTTCAGAGCAAAATAAATGACAGAAGTTGCTCATTATTTCATACTGTAAAGCTTGATGTCTCTATTTCATAAAATTGAAATAAAATGTTGGGGTCAAAGGCCATCCAAGAGATTGAATGACCTCTGAAAATGAGTGCAAATAGGCTAAATATAGGGAAAACAGACATAAAATCTCTTTGATTGAATTTTCAGAGCAAAATAAATGACAGAAGTTGCTCATTATTTCATACTGTAAAGCTTGATGTCTCTATTTTATAAAATTGAAATAAATTTGGGGGTCACCGGCCATCCAAGAGATTTTTTGACCTCTGAAAATGAGTGCAAATAGGCTAAATATAGGGAAAACAGACATAAAATCTCTTTGAATGAATTTTCAGAGCAAAATAAATGACAGCGGGGACAATTATATACAATTGATATAAAATGTTTCAATGTCTTAATGTAGTTCAGGGGTATAGAAAAAAAAATGACGGAATTTTTTTATACTTTGTGAAATTTACCTTTGAAGTATTGTAAATGAAAAAATGCCAAAAAAATTGGGGGTCACCGGCCATCTAAGAGATATTTTGACCTCTGAAAATGAGTGCAAATAGGTTATATGGAAATATAGGGAAAATGGACAAAAAACCACTTTGATTGAATTTTCAAAGCAAAATAAATGACAGAAATTGCTCATTTTTTCAAACTGTAAACCTTGATGTCTCTATTGTATAAAATTGAAATAAAATTTGGGGGTCACCGGCCATCCAAGAGATTTTTTGACCTCTGAAAATGAGTGCAAATAGGCTAAATATAGGGAAAACAGACATAAAATCTCTTTGATTGAATTTTCAGAGCAAAATAAATGACAGAAGTTGCTTATTATTTCATACTGTAAAGCTTGATGTCCTTAATTTATAAAATTGAAATAAAATTTGGGGGTCACAGGCCATCCAAGAGTTTTTTTGACCGCCGAAAATAGTGCAAATAGGCTAAATATAGGGAAAACAGACATAAATTAAATCTCTTTGATTGAATTTTCAGAGCAAAATAAATGACAGCGGGGACAATTATATACAATTGATATAAAATGTTTCAATGTCTTAATGTAGTTCAGGGGTATAGAAAAAAAAATGACGGAATTTTTTTATACTTTGTGAAATTTACCTTTGAAGTATTGTAAATGAAAAAATGCCAAAAAAATTGGGGGTCACCGGCCATCTAAGAGATATTTTGACCTCTGAAAATGAGTGCAAATAGGTTATATGGAAATATAGGGAAAATGGACAAAAAACCACTTTGATTGAATTTTCAAAGCAAAATAAATGACAGAAATTGCTCATTTTTTCAAACTGTAAACCTTGATGTCTCTATTGTATAAAATTGAAATAAAATTTGGGGGTCACCGGCCATCCAAGAGATTTTTTGACCTCTGAAAATGAGTGCAAATAGGCTAAATATAGGGAAAACAGACATAAAATCTCTTTGATTGAATTTTCAGAGCAAAATAAATGACAGAAGTTGCTTATTATTTCATACTGTAAAGCTTGATGTCCTTAATTTATAAAATTGAAATAAAATTTGGGGGTCACAGGCCATCCAAGAGTTTTTTTGACCGCCGAAAATAGTGCAAATAGGCTAAATATAGGGAAAACAGACATAAATTAAATCTCTTTGATTGAATTTTCAGAGCAAAATAAATGACAGCGGGGACAATTATATACAATTGATATAAAATGTTTCAATGTCTTAATGTAGTTCAGGGGTATAGAAAAAAAATGACAGAATTTTTTTATACTTTGTGAAATTTACCTTTGAAGTATTGTAAATGAAAAAATGCCAACAAAACTTGGGGTCACCGTCCATCTAAGAGATATTTTGACCTCTGAAAATGAGTGCAAATAGGTTATATGGAAATATAAGAAAAATGGACAAAAAAAAACACTTTGATTGAGTTTTCAAAGCAAAATAAATGACAGAAGTTGCTCATTTTTTTAAACTGTAAACCTTGATGTCTCTATTTTATAAAATTGAAATAAAATTTGGGGGTCACCGGCCATCCAAGAAATTTTTTGACCTCTGCAAATGAGTGCAAATAGGCTAAATATAGGGAAAACAAACATAAAATCTCTTTGATTGAATTTTCAGAGCAAAATAAATGACAGAAGTTGCTCATTATTTCAAACTGTAAAGCTTGACGTCTCTATTTTATAAAATTGAAATAAAATTTGGGGTTCACCGGCCATCCAAGAGATTTTTTGACCTCTGAAAATGAGTGCAAATAGGCTAAATATAGGGAAAACAGACATAAAATCTCTTTGATTGAATTTTCAGAGCAAAATAAATGACAGAAGTTGCTCATTATTTCATACTGTAAAGCTTGATGTCCTTAATTTATAACATTGAAATACAATTTGGGGGTCACAGGCCATCCAAGAGTTTTTTTGACTGCTGAAAATAGTGCAAATAGGCTAAATATAGGGAAAACAGACATAAATTAAATCTTTTTGATTGAATTTTCAGAGCAAAATAAATGACAGCGGGGACAATTATATACAATTGATATAAAATGTTTCAATGTCTTAATGTAGTTCAGGGGTATAGAAAAAAAATGACAGAATTTTTTTATACTTTGTGAAATTTACCTATGAAGTATTGTAAATGAAAAAATGCCCAAAAAATTGGGGGTCACCGGCCATCTAAGAGATATTTTGAACTCTGAAAATGAGTGCAAATAGGTTATATGGAAATATAAGAAAAATGGACAAAAAAACACTTTGATTGAATTTTCAAAGCAAAATAAATGACAGAAGTTGCTCATTTTTTCAAACTGTAAACCTTGATGTCTCTATATTATACAATTGAAATAAAATTTGGGGGTCACCGGCCATCCAAGAGATTTTTTGACCTCTGAAAATGAGTGCAAATAGGCTAAATATAGGGAAAACAGACAAAAAATCTCTTTGATTGAATTTTCAGAGCAAAATAAATGAAGAAGTTGCTCATTATTTCATACTGTAAAGCTTGATGTCCTTAATTTATAAAATTGAAATAAAATTTGGGGGTCACAGGCCATCCAAGAGTTTTTTTGACTGCCGAAAATAGTGCAAATAGGCTAAATATAGGGAAAACAGATATAAATTAAATCTCTTTGATTGAATTTTCAGAGCAAAATAAATGACAGCGGGGACAATTATATACAATTGATATAAAATGTTTCAATGTCTTAATGTAGTTCAGGGGTATAGAAAAAAAATGACAGAATTTTTTTATACTTTGTGAAATTTACCTTTGAAGTATTGTAAATGAAAAAATGCCAAAAAAATTGGGGGTCACCGGCCATCTAAGAGATATTTTGAACTCTGAAAATGAGTGCAAATAGGTTATATGGAAATATAGGAAAAATGGACAAAAAACACTTTGATTGAATTTTCAAAGCAAAATAAATGACAGAAGTTGCTAATTTTTTTCAAACTGTAAACCTTGATGTCTCTATTTTATTAAATTGAAATAAAATTTGGGGGTCACCGGCCATCCAAGAGATTTGTTGACCTCTGAAAATGAGTGCAAATAGGCTAAATATAGGGAAAACAGACATAAAATCTCTTTGATTGAATTTTCAGAGCAAAATAAATGACAGAAGTTGCTCATTATTTCATACTGTAAAGCTTGATGTCTCTATTTTATAAAATTGAAATAAAATTTGGGGGTCACAGGCCATCCAAGAGTTTTTTTTTTTACCTCCGAAAATTAGTGCAAATAGGCTAAATATAGGGAAAACAGACATAAAATCTCTTTGATTGAAATTTCAGAGCAAAAAAAATGACAGCGGGGCATCATCTGTGTCCCTTTGGACACAGTCCCCATTTATTTTTTTAGAAGTTACTATTAATTAATATTAATTTTAACCATGACTGTATCACATTTTATATTCTAATATTTTATGATGGATTTAAATGAATAGTAATTGTTGCATTAGAAATTGAGATCATTGTTGGAATAGGGGAAAGGGGGAGGTGGCAATTTTTCTAATTTCATATTTAAGAAATTAAATCTGAATTTCTTCAAATATTTTTTTTTTAGAGGATTTATATTCTTCAGCCAAAGTGAATTGCTCAATTTTAAGCCAAAAAAAATAATATTCTAAGTTCATTAGACCACATTCATTCTGTGTCGGAAACCTATGCTCTGTCAACTATTTAATCACAGTCCAAATTCAGAGCTGTATCCAGCTTGAATGATGTGTCCATACTAGCCCAAACCGTTCAGGGTTTGACCTCTGCGGTTGTATAAAGCTGCGCCCTGCGGAGTATCTGGTTATGATAGTGCTAAAACCATGATTGTGACAACATATGAAAAGTGTGAGCTGACAGTCTGCTAAGTTTTTATCCATAAGTCTCATTCTGACTTTCTATCTGACAGGTTTTCATGTGTCAATATTTGTGTTTTAATATAAAAGAAAGATGTGGTATGGTAATTGATTGTTAATGAGGCGACTATCCACAGTAGACCAAATGATACAGAAGTTAACAGCTACAGGTCAAAAGCCGTTATCCCATAGTTAGCTGTAAAGGTATAATACCACCAAATCATGGTACGTCACATCCGGTTGTATACGAAAGTATGTCTAAAAAAATATTCCCTTGAATTTGGCAGTTGTAGGTAATTAATCTTACATTTTATTGCAGTAAAAACATTTCTGTGTCATAAACATATGTCTTGGATATTTCAAAACACCATTATTTTTTATTTGGGATTTCTATAGAAAATTTTGTAATATTGAGGTTACATGGTGACTAAGGCAGCAACCATTTGATTTTCTGGGGGGGGGGGGGGGGGGGGGGCTATGGTTTTTTTTTCTGGACAAATTATTTTTTTCGCGACAAGTCGAAAACAATTTTTTTCTTTCAATTTTAGCATTACATATAGTGGCAGCTGAGGGTAAGACAAACAATTTTTTTTTCTCAGAATCAAAAACAAATTATTTTTTTCTCCAAAAACTGGAAACAAACTTTTTTTTCCAAAAAAAAAACCATAGCCCTCCCCCCCCCCCCCCCCCCCCCCCAGAAAATCAAATGGTTGCTGCCTAAACCTTGTACACAGATAAAATTAGGGGAGACATTTGATTGGTTAACTTCCAATGATGGTTATTTTCTTATATGCAATGAAATGATATGTGATTTTTTTTCTATAGTACTGGTCCGAGACCACAATTATTTCGTAGTGCATTTCTTTTAGAACATAAATGAAAATAAAAAAAATCCCACCTGCGCTTTCTCAAAGTAACTTTTACAGTGTGTTGTACTACTTTTGGGACAAATTATATCAAAATTATAGAAAACTTCATCGTCTCTAACTCAAAATATGGACAATTTTATATCTTTTGGGCGTCTTGAAATCTTTTGACAGCTTCCGAAGTACAATTTTTCAACCTTTTTCACCTGGACCAAATCACTACTTTCCTTTGAAATTCTGGACCCAATTTTTTTTACAGTGTAATTTCACCCCCTTCTTGCACTTTGAGGCATTAAACATGGAGAAATAAATTCGGAAGGGTTATAAAAATTAATGGCAAGTAACCCACTGTCAACACTAGGGACTATATTTGTGAACAACGAAAGTCAAGGAACGACAATTGTGGTCTCGGACCTACTGGACAGGATAAAACTTTACTCATGCCAAGTATTTCTTTATTTGAAACAAATATAAATTCTGCACATTTTTTTGAAAAATGCAAAGTTAACAAAGACTAATAGGGGGAAATCAATGGTGGTATTACACATAAAAAGGCCCTTCAATGACTAATGAAAAACAATTCAAACGATAAAACTGAAGGCATATTATTGTACAAAAAATATATGTGACACAACAATAAAAGACAACCGCTGTCTGAATTACAGGGTCATGACTTGGGACAGGCACATACATAATGTCCATAATGTTTGAAGGTGACAACCCTTCCCCTTAACCTAGATACAGTGGTGTAAATTGGTACAACATATGGGTTTTATCAATTTGCATTATTCATTTGTGAACTTTGAATGTAGCGAAAAGTAGATTATCACAGATACATTTCCAGAATGAGTTGTATGAATAGTCAGGATTCATGTCTTACAACCTTTATGAAGCAAGAAAAATGTGACGATGTTTGTATGTCCATAAAAGTCTGTCATGAAATTAAAGATTTCAGTATATTCCCATTTTACAATATCTTTTGTAACTGCTGTATTTCACATGTTATTTGTCTTTTCTACTGTAGGATAGTAAGTGGTTCAAATATACATGTTTGCCTCTTGAGACTAAAATTACATGCAATAGAAATCAGCCCCAAAAAAGCAAATTTTAATAACTACAGCTAGCTGTAGTATGCATTTTTAAATGTAAATACAATGTATGTGCTGTGGCAAGAAACTTAGTTCGGTAACATCATGTTTTCTTTTTATTTTCTTAAAACATATTATGAAACCTATCTTCTCACATGTCTCACAATTTATTTCAAAAGTCTATCTAATAGAATTTTTTTTAAGCACTCCTATGTGTTTTTTCATGAACAAACTAACCATACTTTTTATTATATTTTTGAAAAAAGCATAGTAAAATCTTCATTTTGGCAAATTATAAGAAAAGTCTGTCTCAAAAAACATTAACTTATGATCTACCTTAAAGTACAATTTGTACATATGAAAGGATTCAGAGGCGGCCCTGGAAAAAAATTTGGTTAATAATATAGGGAATCACTGGAGCATGATCTGAGCGGGTCCCCTCTTAGGCAGTCAGCTTATGAAAAATTCTGGATCCGCCACTGGGATTATTTATTCATCAAAAACAAGCAAAATTACTGGAAAATATCACATCTTCATACAAGCCCCCCCCCCCCCCTTTCATTCAAAAACCTCCTAAGCATGCTAAAAGGTACATACTCAATACTCATACATTTTCATAATTTTGACGTTTTAATAATTTTTATCCATTCAACATGTCTGATACATGTACATCAAATTAGTCTTTAAAAACATTTTGTCTATAATATACATCTTTTAATTTCCATGGGTCCACAGGCTTTTAATTTAGTAAGCTCTGGTCACACAAATTTGGTTAAGATCGATTAATTCCTACTATCCTATTATATAGGAACATAGTTAATTTATTATCCTTTGATTTTATCTTTATTTTATACAAAATATAGACTCTTGTGCGAACATTACACATCTTACAATTTAGAATATTTTTTTTTTATCATACACCTTTAAAAAAAATATGGCTTAACATGCTTAAAGAGAATCCAAGTATTTTAAAATTTGAAATTATACTGTAACTTTTGAATATGAATGGACCAGCTAAAAAAGGTTAAAAAATGTCTGAAGCCATCAAGAGAATATTACACCCACTTAGCGCAGGTGTAATTTTTAAAAGTTTGCATTTAATGTCTTTAACATGTTAAAGAAATGCACTTTGAAATAACTCTGTAGAGACCTAACAAGCTTTTAAATTTAGAAAAAAAATCATTTTATGACAAGACCCCATTTCCTGTTTAGGTAGAAAAAGTTTTGTTTTTCTCTCATGAAGGTTCTGTAGGATCAAATATATTATAGGAGGGTTAGGAAAAGTTTAAAGAATAGAGAATAATTCATGTAATGTTCACAATACATTTGTACAGTAATAAAGAAAATAGACATACATGTAACAATGAAGAAAAACCGGGTGTTAAATTATAAGAATTACAGAATAATGGAAAAAACAAAAAAATAAATAGAGATAAATGGTATGACGTATGAAGAATTAGATAAGAATGAAATGAAGGACCCTCCATCCAGACAATCGGTAAGAAAGGTAGTTTTGTGAAATGATTCATTTTTAAAATAATGTACATAGGCTAGATCCCGCTAAGGTTTAGATCCCGCTAACATGTTTAACCCCGCCACATTATTTATGTGCCTGTCCCAAGTCAGGAGCCTGTAATTCAGTGGTTGTCATTTGTTTATGTGTTACATATTTGTTTTTCGTTTATTTTTTGTATACAAATAAGGCCATTAGTCATGTTAGTTTTCTTGTTTTCTTGTTTGAATTGTTTTACATTGTCATATCGGGGCCTTTTATGGCTGACTATGCGGTATTGGCTTTTCTCAATGTTGAAGGCCGTACGGTCACCTATAGCTGTTAATGTCTGTGTCATTTTGGTCTCTTGTGGATGCAGTGAAGTTGTCTCATTGGCAATCATACCACATCTTTTTTATATAGATGGGATATGTTCTAAATTTTAAGCGTGCATGCTTAACCAAAAATGTAACAACTGGAATCCGGGCAAAATTAACTGCATTCGCGTTCAAATAATCCAAGTTTACAACAAGAAAATTCTGTTTGCATATAAATGTAATTATATAAACCGCCTACTTTCATGAATCATGACCTTTTCTCCCAGAAACGCCAATGGTCTGAACCCTATGCAGATGACATATTTCTCAGGTCCACAAATTTTCAAATCTAATACATGACAGAAGTACCATGAGCTATGCCTATGGTTAACTTACATGTATAATTTATTTTCAGCCTGAAAAGGGGGAGGGGGATGTCATTGTTTTGTTGTTCGACACGGATATTGTTTTGAAATTATTTCCGCTATTTTTACGCTTACATATCATTTTTCAGTGGTCGTGAATCGCTCTTTGATCATGTATATTCAATTCATTAGGACTTACTTTTCAGTTTAAATTTCCCCCTTTTCATGATTTGTTTACATCCATCTTTCGCATGTTTGTCGGACCTTTTCTAGTATAAGACAAGGGTGAAACTGCTTCATAAGCTACCAAAATGAAGATCGTTATCTATAATTTTGATCAGCATTACAGTATTCATGAAAAGCAGTTCACGTGTTCGATTAATATGAGCTATTCTCTCTTCATTCTTCTCCTACGTCAAAACATGCTCCATATTTATTTTTAGAACGGAAGTACTATTTCGACAATGCCAATAGTAGCAATAAACTTTATTAAGTTTTAAAATGGCGTTTAAAAGATATTCCACTTTTTCTCAATGTATTTGAATAAAAAAGATTATTTAAATGATCATATTTTATTTTTATGGAAACTTACGACAATGTACATGACTTACGATATCATTGCGCAACTTTATGCGCAGTCGGCGCGAAAATTTAAACCCCCGAACTACCTTAAAAGTCCAATAGAAAAGATGTTTATAACCGTCCTCAAAACAATTCAACTTGAAAAGTAAATCTATTAAAAAAAAACCTACTCAAACTTTAGTTAACGTTTATCTATCGATTATACCTCATTGTTTAAGCTGTAGACTTCAAACAAATCTAGACCAAAGTTGATCTATTGCAGATAATAAATGTCAATATTTACAATTTATATTTGCAAACTGATATTGTTTTTACAGTAACTGTTATCAAGTTTTTTTTTAGCCTTAAAAGAGTACATCATATTTATTCTAATGAACCAGAAACGCAGAAATTAAAGAGTAACCATGAGCCACATCACATTACAAATATTACCCTTGATCCAAAAGCTAAACTTAAAATACACATGCTCAGTAACGAACATAACACTCTTCAAATGAATTGCTTGATTGATTGATGTTTACTGAAGATTCATTCACAACTATTTCATGCAATTCAAATAGAGAACATATTAGCAGTACCTTCAAAAGATAGGTTCTAAAAAATGCATCAAACGGGATAAAGGATGGGCAATTTTACTGACGCTGGAAAAAAAAGAACGAAAGAAACAAAAGGGACAAGAACACACTCAGTAGGAATTTATCGACTTAAATCAGACATGGGGTGTAGATATTTTTTTTTAACATTATGACTAAAGATAAAGCCGTAGGTTGAATTAAAAACCATGTTTAAACCCGACGTTTTTTGTGCCTTTTGCATTTCAAGAACCTTTTATCTTTGTTACTCGTGTGTTTCTGTTTTATTTCCTGTCGTTTGTTGTGTTTGTTTCTTTAAACAATTATGCATTACTGTTTCATGTATTAAACGGCTGACTGAAACCGCCTCCGTATGCGGACATTCCTCGCTGAGTTGAAGATCAGTAGACGGCATTAGCCTGTTTTCTGCTCTTTATTCGAGTTTTTGTCTTTATAAAGACATTCCCTGTTACAATTCTATATGCTATCATTCGTTATGCACTTATTTGTTTTCTCAGGGATTGGCATTGTCATATATCGTATGATATTTCTCGAGTTTATTATTCTCAGACAATGAAGATCGATCTTTACATAATCGTAAATAATAACCGGTCAATATTTTGATTTCATTCACACGGTGTTCATTGTTTGTTCTTCGATTAACAAACTCTTTATTACTCCCTATCTCGCTTAAGCGGAGATAACCAAGTACAAATGAGCAATAGAAAATGTTTACATCAATACCGACATCAGCCATAAAAATATGTTTGTTTTCATAACATGATCTTATTTGTCCCATGAGGCGTGTAATCAACATTTCTATTTTTTTTGTATAATGTCATGATTTATCCGGTTAATGAATCTTTTAAAAGTTACAACTAAAGCTACAGTAACTGTTGGTCTATAATAGCCATAGTTCCAGAATTATTGCTTCCGTTTACTTGTCACGTTTTGAGTTCAATGTAGCTGTTATAATATACTTTGAATGTATTTGTATTATATTTCATTTGTTATGATTTAACAGAAAAACTACCATATTACGATATCATAAATAGTTTAGTTCAGACATTTTGTATACACATCTTATTTCGAGATCGATTATGGTACAGAATCCTAATATTAGGCAAATGCAAGTTATTCCTAATTAAGTGATATAAAAACTTATGTATGTCAATTGACTCTTTATATTGTATTGTATTAAAATCTATACTGACAATGATAACTATCGACTTAATGTATGACACAAAATTTGTTGGAATGGAAATTTTATATTGGTATAAACTGGTTCCATCAAACTAAATTTGTATGTCGACAAATCATATTTTGGTGCGAAATGGTTCAAATAAGAATATTTCGATTCTTTTTTTTTTAAATGTTACGAAACGTAAACAGCAGAATTTTAGCATTTATACAGAATAAGTATTTATGTCGCTCATTATCAGCATTTCAGAAAATAAGAAAAAGAAATGTGTTTTCTTGGGTGTACAATGTCATTTGTTTTACCAAAATTAAATAACAAATATATATATTCTCAAAACAATGACAATTTATGTATCAAATTTTTATTTATTTTTCAGTTAATAAAGATGATGGCTACAGTTGTTGTATTTTACGCACTTTGTTGGCTTCCGTTCCATGTGATAACATTGGTTGGCGACCATGACCATACTATATATGACCAAAAGTTTATGCCAAGCGTATGGGTATTCAGTCATTGGTTAGCTATGAGTAACAGCTGCTATAATCCAATTATATACATTTGGTTAAGTCCAAAATTCCGTGCCGGATTACAACTTGCTGTACAAAAATGTACGAGAAGAAAGTCAAAGAACTGTGATTCGAACGAAAGTCTAGAAAAAATTGGTCAAAACAAAAATGTTATTTTAAGAATCGAGAATAGATCGTCAAAAGTTGACTTTTGTTATAAAAAGGGACAAAAACCATGTGCTAATTTTGAAAAACTTTTGGCCGGCGACTATAACAAGATACCAGGAAGTATACACAGCGATACCTAAAAAATGTGTTTTCTAGATGCCAAACACAAAGAAGCAAAATAAATATCAAAACAAATGCGCCAAATTATTGTTTTTAATTTGTTAAAAGCAAAGAAAACAAATGCGCCAGATTTTTGTTTTTAATTTGTTAAAAGCAAAGAAAACAAATGCGCCAAATTATTGTTTTTAATTTGTTAAAAGCAAAGAAAAAAAATGCGCCAGATTATTGTTTTTAATTTGTTAAAGCAAAGAAAACAAATGCGCCAGATTATTGTATTTAATTTGTTAAAGCAAAGAAAACAAATGCGCCAAATTATTGTATTTAATTTGTTAAAGCAAAGAAAACAAATGCGCCAAATTATTGTTTTTAATTTGTTAAAAGCAAAGAAAAAAAATGCGCCAGATTATTGTATTTAATTTGTTAAAGCAAAGAAAACAAATGCGCCAGATTATTGTATTTAATTTGTTAAAGCAAAGAAAACAAATGCGCCAAATTATTGTATTTAATTTGTTAAAGCAAAGAAAACAAATGCGCCAAATTATTGTTTTTAATTTGTTAGAAGCAAAGAAAACAAATGCGCCATATTATTGTATTTAATTTGTTAAAGCAAAGAAAACAAATGCGCCAGATTATTGTATTTAATTTGTTAAAGCAAAGAAAACAAATGCGCCATATTATTGTTTTTAATTTGTTAAAAGCAAAGAAAACAAATGCGCCAAATTATTGTATTTAATTTGTTAAAAGCAAAGAAAACAAATGCGCCAGATTATTGTTTTTAATTTGTTAAAAGCAAAGAAAACAAATGCGCCAAATTATTGTATTTAATTTGTTAAAGCAAAGTTGAGTGATAAAATATAGCAAAATCCTAGTGAATGATATAGCTTATCAAAACTTGTTTTCCATATACTGGTGATATGTAAGGAGCCATGTTGAAGAGTACAATCGTATTACATTCTATATAGGATGAAATAAGCCATATATGGTTGTTTTATTTGTTTTATTTGAAAATGGTTGAATATATGAAAAATGTATTTTGCAATAAATGGTTACTTAATATATAAATGATTTCTTTGTAATGTAAAATATCATCAATCTAAATTCGCACAGCTGCATATAAAGAATTGCAAAATACAAAAACAACTTATTTGTTAGGAGGCATAACAATGAGACGACAAACATAACAGACAAAGACCATTACACATCAATAGCAAAATGTGTTAAGTTGTAAAAAGCAAACATTACTGATATTAATTGCTTGAATAATCCAAACATCTTAATAAGAAAGAACGAACAATATATACCAAGGGTTAGAGAGTTAGCACATTTTGAATTGCATTTATCACAATTATCAAATTAGTAAATGGCTTCATGTAAAAGAGAAACGAAAGACACCATTTAAATTCATAAGTCAAAAACAAGCTGTCAGTGTGATATTAAAACAAAAACGAAAACAAACAATACGCAAAACAAATTGAGCAATACGAAACCAACCAAAAACTGGTGATGATCTCATGTGCTCCAGGAGGGCAAGTAGTTCATATTTTCTAGTGGCAATAAATAAAGGCAACAGTAGTATACAGCTGTTCAAAACTCATAAATCCATGGACAAAAACAAAATCGGGGTAACAAACTAAAACCGAGGGAAAATATATAAGGAGCCATGTTGAAGAGTATATTATGTTGATAATGGTTGAATATATGAAAAATGTATTTTGCAATAAATGGTTACTTCAATATATAAATGATTTTTTTGTAATGTAAAATATCATCAATCTAAATTCGTTTTTGTTTTGTTTTTGTATTTTGCAAACGTCGTATAGCACATATAAGTTCGAAACGGGTTATCAGACTAGTCAGTATGTAAATAAACTCATCATAGATACCAAAATTAAATTTTGTATGTACGCTAGGCGCGCGTTTCGTCTACACAAGACTCATCAGTGACGGTCGAATCCAAAACAGTTAAAAAAAGCCAAATAAAATACGAAGTTGATGAGCATTGAGGACCAAAATTCCAAAAAGTTTTGCCAAAGACTACTTAGGTAATCTTATCCTGAGAAAGAAAGCCTTAATATTTCAAAGTTTTTGTAAACACATTCCTTGAAAAGAGGATAGCGTTGTGGTAATTGCAATTTTAACATATTCGTAGTCATTTGTGAAACATATATTCAATATCAGTGAAGCAACCCTTGATGGCGTCTTTACATTTTTGAGGTATCAACTCAATTTTGCAACTTGAAACTCTTGGTTTAAAAGCTTTTTTGTAAGCAGCAATCCTCTACAAAGGAAATCATGGTAAAATGTACAAATTCTATGGGTTATTTATAATCCATATGCAGGCGCTCCTTCATTGTTTTATTATGCATTGGTAAATTTCAGAATTTTTTTCGTATGTGCTTTGTTAATATGCCTTTTTGTTTTTCTTTATTGACATTTTTCTTTGTTGTTATAGTGATTTAGTTTGTTACACAACGTTGACAGCTGTGCCCCTATTTTTGACTTTTTTTATTTATAATGTTTGTTTGTTTGTTTACACATCGTTGTCAATATATTGGACTTTTATGAGACTATTACACAAGTCAGATGTTTAGCTAGTTATAAGCACTGGTTTAATCCACCATTTACTGCATACCGAAATGCTTACACCTAGTCTGGGTTTTATTTATGATGTTTTAACCTCACTTTTGAGCACCGCATTTAGGCTATTTCGTGGCGGCAAGTTTATTGATGGATGAAGCCGGAGTGCCCGGAGAAAAGCACCGACCTTCGATAGGAAAACAATCCTAGTCAATAAAGATTAGGGTCGAGTGCACTCGCACGAGCTGTGTTTGAACTCACAACCTCATTGTTGACAGGCTAGTGGTTACAGTGGTAACTACTTAGTCATTAGCTTAGGGACTTGCTGTTTAGAATTTCTTTGGAGTCTGCTATTTTTTGCAACTAACTCATAAAAGTGAGACGAAAAATACAAGAGGGACATTCAAACGCATAAGTCAAAAATAAACCGACAACACCAGGGCTTAAAAAAAAAATATGAGACACATTAAACTGTGTGTGTTGTATTCTTTATCTCAAGTTTGATGGGATAGATGCGTTCAACATAGTCACCAAATTTTGAATTATTTAGTGAGAGAACATTATCTATAAAGAGGAAAGTAAAGTTAAAGGATACTACTAATTTCTTTTCTTTCTTCCTGAAATGTTCCTGCATGAACTCAAAAGCATTTTGTTTGATTTATTTTTGGATAAAACCCATTAAAATCAACACACATTTATATTCGTTAAGTTGCTATATCAAGAGATGTAATATCCTCGATTATGTACTATTCTACATCAATACCATTACCAGGGTTATACTATGTCCTATTTTAAATGCGACAAAAATAGATGTGGAATGGATTTCAACGATAATTAGTCTTGTGATACGCAACATATATTTTCATTTTATGATTTCTCATTAATATCGATTATTTGAAAATAACTATCATTCCCTATATATGTCGATTGCACTTCTCGTGACCAGAATATTTGTCGTCAAAGCTTATGACAATAGAGCAGCTGTAGAATGAAATCCGAATGTGGTTTTTAACAAAATTTGAAACATAAAAATATTTAATTTTAATACATTGCTAGTTCTTTATTTTGCTGTAAGTTTCGCTTTCACCATTTCGTAGCCAAGGATCTGTTTGATTGAACTTGTAAATAAATGATTAGCTGAAGAAGACGAGGCGAAAGTTTGTAACAACGAGAAATGAAGAGAACATAAGGTATGCAATAACTGACATCTAGAGAAAACCATTAAATATTGGTTAAATAGTGTTTAATAGATTGTATATATTCCTTAATTTTGAACTAAAATTCTAAAGAACGCTTGCTCAACAAACCATTAAGTAAACGATATATATAATGAAGTACCCGTGGTTATGAAGGTTTTAAATTTGAACATGCCTCCATTGAAAACAATACTATAATACATTGCAGTTATATTAAAAAAAGATATAAGTACGAATAATCTTCGAAACCGATGGCGATGATGGATAGGCCATCTGGATATAATTTTGTTTCCCCAATAATTTATCAAACTAAAAAATCACATGGAATATAACAAACATGGTTTTACTACTTTTGAACAGGTCTCCTGATTGAGTTAAATAAATGTGACGGTTGGAAATATTTAAAAAAAAACCAGAGATGATAGATGTATGACTTATTGTTGTTTGCTTTACATCCAGTAATTATTGTCTATATGTATAGTCAGGTGGCAAATAGGGTAAATAAAGTAACAATATAATTAACAAGTATGTTTTGTACAGTGGGTTGAACATTCGTTATATGTAAATCGCTACGGAATAAATAAGAGCATTTGAAAAGTTGATTAAGAAAAACGAAAGAAAACTGGAACCCAAACCAATGCACCGACAAGCAAGCGTTTCTTGCAAAGCATGAATCATCACCATCATCATTATCTGTCATGCAATTCACATTCAGTCAAAACGTCACAGTCGGGAATTAGACACAACTGACAAATTAAAGATCAGACGACTATTCTGGTATTTGAAGATCTAAGACTGCGAAAACATGTCGATTGTAAGTAGAGACTTCGACATCGAAAAAAAGTGACCTCCGTAAAAGTATCTTTATGAAATTGTATACAATGTATATAAAAACATCATGACTGGACAACCTTATGATCTTTGCGATTAATATACTGAGACAGTGACAAAATGTGAGTATGAGCTGCATTCTTTAATAAGTTATAAGAACTGATAGATGTTTACAATAGACATGAAAAGTCGTAATATCTCTGTTAGGACCATGGAAGTTATTTTTCATATTCAAGGTCGTAATAAACGATGTCGTGCTCAATGTTCAATTAAAATATCGAAAGAGATAACTTCGCCATTTTGTAGGTGTTTTTTTATTAATCATCATTGTGACTCTTTTCATTTCAGTCTCTGTTTTAAAATACGCAAAATCTGTTCATACAAATACTGGCATATCATTTCAAAATCTCTATTATCATGCGTCTTGCCACATTGTCAATTTTATATCATTTGCTGTAAGGGCTCAATCATTTGAAAATTTCATTTACGATGATTGATTATTCTTTGGAGGCGTTGAACCTAGTCAGAAAGTATGTTATTATTGTAGCGACGTTAGCTTTAAATTGTATTAATGCTCAACTGAACAATCGTATCTAACGGCATATTGTAACAATTAAACAAATAAAGCATCCCTTTGTTTAAATTAAACAATAAGCAAACATACCCAAACAATTAATACTCTTTACTCGATTTTGTTGTTGGCTTAAAATGCTTTGTAGGTATAATTACATGTATTTCAAATGTATTGAAAGTTTTAAATTATATCAATGTCCATCATCAAAAATGTTTTACAACTATGTCACAATATGCCATAACCAATGTTCACCTCTCGTTTTAATTAAAACGGAAAATACATTTCAGGGAAAGGGTTTCCTTCTACGTATTAACTTGAACCTTTATGCATATTACAATGTATTATGTATCATAGTAAATCTCTTAACAATAATGCTGAATAGTATACTATTACATGAGAATAATGTTATTGAACTTCGGTAAAATATTGTCGCTGTAATTGATATAAGAATAAAAAGGTGTGGTATAATTACTAAAATGAGACAACTATCTACCACAGACTAATTGATGGTAATTAATGAACCGAAATAGAACATTAAATATAATAGAAGATGCAGACAGCTCTCTCACAGACAAAAACTGTGAAGGTATAAAATATAATTAAAATTGAGAATGGAAATGGGGGATGTGCCAAAGAGACAACAACTCGACCATAGAAAAAAACAACAGCAGAAGGTCACCAACAGGTCTTCAATGTAGCGAGAAATTCCCGCACACGGATGCGTCCTTCAGCTGTCCCCTAAACAAATATATACTAGTTCAGTGATAATGAACGCCATACTAATTTCCAAATTGTACACAAAAAACTAAAATTAAAATAATACAAGACTAACAAAGGCCAGAGACTCCTGACTTGGGACAGGCGCAAACATGCGGCGGGGTTAAACATGTTTGTGAGATCTCAACCCTCCCCCAATACCTCTAGCCAATGTAGAAAAGTAAACGCATAACAATACGCACATTAAAATTCAGATCAAGAGAAGTCCGAGTCTGATGTCAGAAGATGTAATCAAAGAAAACAAACAAAATGACAATAATACATAAATAACAACAGACTACTAGCAGTTAACTGAGATGCCAGCTCCAGACTTCAATTAAACTGACTAAAAGATTATGATTTCATCATATGAACATTAGGCACAATCCTTCCCGTTAGGGGTTTAGTATCATACCATCATAACATATATGAGAAGAACATAACCCGTGTTATGCAAGTATGTATTTGATAATAAAACATATATATGCTACGTATGCTATGTATATCCGTTTCTTAAAATATGTTTATTTTATTTCATCAGCCAACTGTCTTCTGATAATGTTATTTTTGCTAATCCTGATTTAAATCAATGCGCAAAACGTGGCATTTTCATCTATTGATTTTATTTTTTGGGCATTTTCTTGGCATTTCATCATGTGAAAAGTAAAATAATAAAAAATACCGAAATCCTAGGAAAATTTTCAACGGAAATTACCTTGGTAAAAAAACTTATTATAGATCACAGGAAAGGAATTGTGTATTTAGGGCTAATCAAGAACCTCAACACATCATACGAATGGATAACAACTGCCATATTCCTGACATGGAACAATACATTTTCTTATGTAGAAAAAGGTGGACTAAACATTGTTTGACAGCTAGCTAAACCTACAGACTGAGGTACAAGAGGGGCGAAAGATACCAAATGGACAGTAAATATATCAGGCACAATAAGTTGTACAAAATGAGGAGAGAGTGCAAAAATATAGGACAGTTGTAAACAACTAGATACTAGTGCAATAAAGAGATTTTTAATGTTAAAAAAAGATAAAATTGCTATAAAACCTATACAAATTACGGTAGAAACTAATACGATATTAAATGGAGTAATTCCCTACATGTCATAGATATTATAAAATTGATAATTTCCCATAAGGGAAACAGCAGAATGCATGATTGAAATTCTTGCAACGTTCCACTAGAGCGACATCAAAGTAAAATGAACAACAATAAGCTAATATAGCTACTTTACTAATTTCATCTAAAAATGTGTAGTTTGTCCCAATTCCTTACAGTTCAAGTCCATACCGGTCTAGGAAATCAAATGAAGTTAAAAGTATTGCAGACTGGATCGAGTCTAGTTGAAATATCATCCATATACTAGTAATTGATATGATCATTTTCTGTAAATTTACAGTTCATTAAATTAAACAATCATTTAAAAAGCTAAATGCTTATTTATTCCAAGGTAAATTTGTGCCTAACAAGATTTTGCAAAATGTTTTTGAACTTTGGTTTCAATTCACTTAAACATCTTCATAGTATGGCTTTCCGATTTCGTAAATTGAACGTCACACACATGACAAATGAACCTTAAGTAGACATACGGTTGTGAATTAAAATTATAAATCTAGTGCCCTTTGAAAGTTTGTATTTCCAAATTTATTTCCGATGTCTATTTTTAATGGATTCAAAAGAGTCAAAATTAGAAATTAGAAATCATTCAACATGGTATCATTAGTAAAAGAAGACAAGATACACGGTCATTATCAAATACACAAATTCATCAACTTATGTAAAGTATGACACACACAGTACAATAAATTTTGTTGGAACTATAGTCATGTTTCAACATGTGAAGATATTTAGATGATGTTTAAATGCTATTATTGTAGAAAACAGTAGTATTACCGTTTAACATAGTTCAGGAATTGAAGGATTACCTATAAAGCAAGGATTACTACTGAGAAGTAGAAAGTGAAAACCAACATAAACATGTGATTTAAAAGACAACCAAAGACTTAGTTATTTATTGCGATGCAGATATACAATATGTTCTATTACACTGTGTCAACCCATAGCACATCAAATGAAACAGAATTGTCAACAGAACAAGCAACACAAGTAGTAAACTAAGCTGTCAAAAGATAATATCTACGCAATAGGAGAATACAATCCTAATAGAAAAGGTATTCCGAGCTCTTCCAATATTGTTTGAACATGACACCTAAATCATATACCGTTACGGAAGTCTTAACAATTGACCAATGAGATTGTGAATAATGATGCTATCAAGCTGCTATTTTATTAAAAGGCTTCCGTTTCTGCAGCTGTATCTACTAAATGTTCTTTATATCTGCTGCATCGATGTCGTTTCAGTAATTAAGATTAGTATATGTCAGGGAGTGTAAACTAGTAAAGATGTAGCTTTCTTGATAAGTATAGACTAAAAAGTTTAAATCAAATACCAACTTAACTTGATTCAATTATTGAAGTTCAACATGACAAGAGTCAGGTTAGCTAACGCAAACATTACTGATTTATAGTTCAAAATTAACATATTGAAACGTAAACAACATTACGCTTTACGGAACATTTTTGTTGTATTTATAATACCTTGAGTCTATTTCTAGTTTGTTTTTGTTGTTCATATTGAAAAGTTGGCTGCAAAAAATAAAACCATTTTTCGAAGAATAAAAAAAAAAAAGATAAAGTTGGTATAAGACCTATACACATTACAGTAGAAATGAATAAGATATTAAATGGATTCATATTATAAAATTTATAATTTCCCATATGGAAGCGGCATAATGTATAATTGAAGTTCACGCAACATTCCTCTAGACGACATTAAATAATATGAGCAACAATTACTTCAACAAAGTTACGTTACTTATTTCTTCTAAAAATGTGGTAGTATATCCCAATATCCTAAAGTTCAAATGCATATCGGTCGAGGAAGACAAATGAAGTTCAAAGTATTGGAGAGAGGATCAAATCCATTTTAAATATCATTTATATAATTGATACTGTCATTTTTCTATAAACTTACAGTACGTTGAATTAAATAAACATTCGAAACTCCGAGAAAAATCCAAAACGGAAAGTCACTTTTCATATAGCAAACTAAAAAGCTCAAAAACATCTAACGAATGGATACCAACTGTCATATTCCTGACTTTGTACAGGCATTTTCTAATATCGTTAAACGTTCGTCGGGAATTTAAGGGTAACCAATTACCCAAGGATTGCTCCTTAGTTGAAATTGAGTAAAACAAAAATAAAACAGATAATTCAAAAAAATTACTAAAGACGTAGTAGATTTTCTGAGCCAGTGAAAAATACACATCCTACCGGAAAAGGTATTCTGAGCTCTAAGAACATTGTTTGAATATGACATCTACATAATATTCTGTTACGGAAGTCCTAACAATTGACCAATGAGATTGGAAATACTGATGTAATCAAGCTGTTTCAGTAAAAGGCTTCTGATTTTGCAGCTGTACCTACTAAGTGTTATTTATATCTGCTTCACCGATATAGTTTCAGTAATTAAGATAAGTATAAGTCAGGGAGTGTAAACTAGTAAAAGTATAACTTTCTTGCTAAGTATAGTTGAAAAGTTTTAAATCAAATGCCGACTTAACTCAATTCAATTATTGAAGTTCATCATGACAAGAGGCAGGTCAGTTTACGAAAAGATTACTGATTTATAGTTCGAATAAATCGAAACTTAAACAACATAACGCTTAACGGAGCATTTCTGTAGTATTTATTATACCTTGAGTCTATTTCTAGTTTGTTTTTGTTTATCAAATTAAAGTGTTGGCTGCAAAAAACTGAAACTTTTTGTCAATATAATGTAAAAACTAAATAAAAAAGTTTACATGTGTTACTTCAGATTCTATTTCATTTTCTTCGAACAAATGATTGAGTGGTTTGAAAGATTATCTTAAATATTCACATATATTATTGAGCTCATGCAACAATCGCAAAGTGGGGTTCATAAAGACAAACATTCTCGTAAAAATTTAGTTGTTTCTTACATGCTTTTTTTCTTCTTTTTTTTAAAGATCGTTGTTAAAAATCTACAATGTATGCATTTTCTCACAAAAACAATTTCGATAACGTCATAAATGAATTGGTAGAATCCTACCAGTTTTTACTTTAGTTAGCAGAAACCTAATACATGGGTATTTGTTTTAGAATAAGATAATTCTTAAGAAAGACATAAAAGAATGTCTTAAATTAAAAACACATTTAATATTTGTTAAAGAATTGTAAACTTAAGCCCTTATCGTACTTATAAAACAAATATTTCTGTAAAACAAAGAGATTTTCGATAGTTGCTTTCATGTTTTTAAGTGTAAATAAACAAGTCACTATATAAAATGTAGCTTTAAAATATCTGCTGTTTTGTTTTATTAAGAATATCTTTTAAAATGAACCGTGTCTGGCTTTTTAGAATTAGTTAGTACCTAAAAAATTAGCATGCCTATACAAAATGAACAATACGACGAAGAGACACTGACAAACCAATGAAAAAATAAAAACGGTTACAAAACAAACAGCAGTCTACAAAAATTACATAGAAAACTAAAGCCTGAGCTACACGAACCCCACCATTAACCATCATAAAGTGTACTTTTTATTTTGTACAAATACTAAAGCCGCAAAAGTTCTGTCATCTTCCCCTTTCTATTCGCACTTTATGAACCTTAAATTAATAATCAACAACAAAAAAAAAACAGTCAATATAATACATGCTGCATCAAAGATCGCATATGTTCCTTTACAATTTTTGCCAAACTCATTATTCTGTAGAAATAATATGATAAACCAATCTTGCTGGATTTTTCTTTCTTTCTGAATTAATCGAATGCTTCTGAAGGTTTGAAGTCTAGCAGTTTAGACTGGTTGCCAAAGAGAATCTATTTGAAATATCATTTATATAATTTCATACTTGCAATTATCTGTAAATTCACATGCATCAAATTAAACAATATTTCGAAAAGCTAAATGTTTAAGTATCCTAAGGTTAATTTGCGCCAAACTCGATGTTGCAAACATGTTTTTGGACTTTTGGATTTCTATTCTCTTGAACTTAGCTTGGCCACAAATTTGACAATTGAACCTTCTAAGGTTGGTGGTTGGGTAATAAAACTATAAATCTTGTGCCATTTGATTTTTTTTACTTCCAAAATTATTTCCGATGTCATTTTTTTAAAGGATTCAATAGAGTCACAATCGAAATTCGAAATCATAATATTGTTTGAGTAGAAAAAGACAAGATTAACCGTAAAATTCACCAATTAACCAACTTATGTTCAGTATGACACAGTTTGATAGAAAAAACATAATTTTAAAATTTTAAAACAATATCAAAACACAACACAACAGATTTTCTGCAACTTATAACGATATTTTACAGTTTCAAGTGATGTTTGTATGCTTTAGTTGTAACGTTCGGAGGACGTGTTTTTCAACAGAATGTCGGCATCCCAATGGGAACAAACTGTGCCCCTCTACTTGCCGACTTGTTTCTTAGGAAGAAAGATAAGAAGTTAGCAATATCCTTTAACTCTACTTTCCGCTATATAGATGACGTTCTTTCACTGAACAATTCAAAATTTGGTGACTATGTGGAACGCATCTATCCCATCGAATTGGAGATAAAGGATACTACAGATACAGTTAAGTCGGCTTCATATCTTGACTTACATCTAGAAATTGATAATGAGGGTCGGTTGAAAACAAAACTTTACGACAAAAGAGATGATTTTAGCTTCCCCATTGTGAACTTTCCATTTCTAAGTAGCAACATTCCAGCAGCACCTGCATACGGGGTATATATCTCCCAATTGATACGATATTCCCGTGCTTGCATTTCCTATCATGATTTTCTTGATAGAGGGTTACTGCTCACAAGGAAGCTATTAAACCAAGAGTTCCAAATGGTGAAGTTGAAATCATCCCTTCGTAAATTTTAAGGACGCCTTCACGAGTTGGTTGACCGTTATGGAATAACCGTTTCACAAATGATATCGGATATGTTTCTTACGTCGTAACTGCAATCCTTTTCCTTTCATGAATGTGACCTACCGAATAAGACTATTTACCGGGTTTGTAATCACATAAGCAACACGACGGGTGCCACATGTGGAGCAGGATCTGCTTATCCTTCCGGAGCACCTGAGATCACCCCTAGTTTTTGGTGGGGTTCGTGTTGTTTATTCTTTAGTTTTCTATGTTTTGTCATGTGTACTATTGTTTTTCTGTTTGTCTTTTTCATTTTTAACCATGGCGTTGTCAGTTTGTTTTAGATTTATGAGTTTGACTGTCCCTTTGGTATCTTTCGTCCCTCTTTTTGTAAAGAACAGTAGTGAAAAGTAAAATCACAAACATACCGAACTCCGAGAAAAATTTCATAAGGAAAGTCCCTTATCAAATGGTAAAATCAAAAGCTCAAATACATGAAATGAATGGAAAACAGCTGTCATATTTCTGACTTGATACAAGCATTTTCGTATACTGTTTAACATTCGTCAGGAATTGAATGGTCAACCATTACCCAAGAAATGCTCCTTTAGTTAAAAAAATCAACCAAATACGTAGTTTATATTTTTACGTAAGTGGAGAATACACACCCAGACAGAAAAGGGTCTCTTTTTAAATATGGTTTTAATATGACACCTAAAGTAAATTTCGTTACGGAAGTCTTAAAAATTGGTTAATGAGATTTGAAATACTGATGTAATCAAGCTGTTTCATTACAAGGCTTCCGCTTCTGCAGCTGTACTTATTAAATGCTTTTTATATCTGCTTCACCGATATAGTTTCAGGTATTATGCTAAGTATAGGTCAGGGAGTGTAAACTAATAAAGATGTAGCTTTCTTTCTAAGTATAGACTGAAATGTTTTAAATCAAATACCAACTTGAATTGATTAAATTATTGAAGTTCAACGTGACCATTGGCAGGTTAGTTTCGGAAACATAACTGATTTATAGTTCAAATAAATTGAAACTTAAACAACATTACACATTGTTACACTTTACGTTTTTTGCAGTAAAAATTACATAGAAACCTAAAGCCTGAGCTACACGAACCCCACCATTAAAACATGTAACCATTATACTTTGTACTTTTTATTTTGTACAAATACTAAAGCCGCAAAAGTTCTGTCATCTTCCCCTTTCCATTCGCACTTTATGAACCTTGAATTGTTACTTAAGAAATAATCCATGGAAGCCATAGATTGTTGGAAATTTACACATGGCCTGGGCCGTGATATTCGAATTTTATCCTGAGCGTTAGCGAGGGATAAAATCAACGAATATCACGGCCCAGGCCATGTGTAAATTTCCAACAATCTATGGCTTCCATGAATTATTTCGATTCTAATAGGACAAATACGGTCATTAAAAAACTGAAGCGAGGGTGGGTATGCGGTGTGTGTGGCTGTTCTTTTTTACTCCCTGTTAGATAAAGCTCAAATATCTATATAAATATGTAGCTTGCGTAGGTTATTTCGTGAATAACTGCTAGAAAAAAACTTTTTAATTCTTGAAATTCTCAAACCCAACATTTGCCATTTTTAATTTACATGTTTTGTTCGTAAGCTTCCGTCAAATCCAAAGTTGACATTATGTAACTAAGGAGCCACCATGTTGACTTGCTAAAATGAGCAAATATACAAATAATGCAATAGAATAGAAAATAAACAAAAACTACCTCAAAAATCAGTTTTTAATACAATATCTTACGAATTCCGATGGTTCACGTAAAAGAAAACTTTCAACTTTAGCGGTTTCATTTGTATGACGTCATGTTTTGAAATGACTTAGATGCGCCAAAAAAATTAATAGACTTTCGCGGAATTTAATTTAATTTTAATTTTGTTGATTTCACCGAGCTCTTGTGCATTACTTTTTTTTATTATGCATACGAATAAGAATAAAAGTTATTTTGTCTTTTTTGAATTGCACTTTTTAAAACAATAAAATCGGCAAAGGGTCTGCAAATAGGTTCCAATACATGTAGATTTACGTGGGAAGTATATTGTAACAGCCATTATTATGTATATCTCTGAGTCTGCGCTAAGTATATTTTATCGAGAATTTTATCACAGTGTTGTTTACAAAGCTAAAGAAGCACGTCATATTAGAATGAAAAATAACCAACAACTACAAACAAAAACAGTCAATATAATATATGCTGCATCAAAGATCGCATATGTTCCTTTACAATTTTTGTCAAACTCATTATTCTGTAGAAATAATATGATAAACCAATCTTGCTGGATTTTTTTTCTTTCTGAAGTAATCGAATGCTTCTGAAGATTTGAAGCCTAGCAGTTAAGACTTGTTGCCAAAGAGATTTGTTATAATCCCAAAGTTCGAAGAATTGTAAATATTGGAACTTTTATGATTATTTAATCATGTTAATAATATAGATTCATTCTAAAAAAAAATCATTTAGCAGACTGACTAAATTAAATAAATGTCTACCAACGTTTGCATTTCACAATACTGTGTACCCTTTAACGATAATGCGATTGCATTTTTAACAAGATATATAATTTGTTTGAGGCAATTCTTCATGTTAATTTTGTAAGTTGCCATCCGAATGTTGAAATTTGTGTTTTTAAATACTTAGTGTTCAAATATATTATTATTAGAAATAGTTCATGAAATCAGAACTTGTTAACAAATTATCAGCTCTATATCATTAATATTTGTACATGCCAGTCAAGGAATATACATTAGGATTACTTCTGATTTCAAATAAATTATCTCAGCCGAAGAAACTTTCTACAAAACTTGAATAAAAAAATTGCTCTGTTACCCTAAGTCATTTCAAACTTTATAATCAGTGTAAATGTAGCTATATATATATAGTTTATAGTCAAAAACAAATTAAATGCTCTCAACATTAACATTCCAGCAAGTAGCAAAATCATGCTCCAATCTGCAGATTGAAGATCAAATTAATGTACGCTCCTTTAAAGAATGCTCAAATGTAAAATGGTTTGAGAAGAAACTGGTTTGTGAGGTTCACATACAGGTAAAATTAATTTCCCTTTAATGTTGTAATTTTTTGCAACGGTTTTGTTTTATCTAAATTCTGTAACAAATATAGCTTCTTCTACGCGTTCATAATTCGTTTAGACTCTTGATATCGTCTTTTGTTGTATTACGTCAGAGTAGTGAAATAAACATGTGAAATTATCGATTTTTATTTCACTATGAAATCAATGTAATTCATTGGTTAATAATAAGATAAGAACACAATGTTGATTGCTGTGCCCCACTTTTTATATTTTTCCCTTATATGTCTGTTTGTTTTGTTCACGCATCGTTGTCAATATATATAAATTTTATGCAACTGTCATACAAGTGAGAGGTTTAGCTAGCTATACAACCAGGTTCAATCCACCATTTTCTACATAATAAATGCCTGTAACAAGTCAGGAATATGACAGTTTTTATCCATTCGTTTGAAGTGTTTATGCTTTTGATTTTTGCTATTTGATTAGTGAATTTCCGTTTTGAATTTTCCTCGAGTTCATTATTTTTTTTATTTTACTCTTTTCCGTACAGTGACCTATATCTGTTAATGTCTGTCATTTGGTCTCTTGTGGAGTGTTGTCTTATTGACAATCATACCACATGTTATCTTTATATACAGAGAGTTTCTCTCCGCTTCATGGCGGAAAAGGACTCAAACAATTACTGTTTAAAATTCAGGAAATTCTATAGCTGGTGTTGAATGAGGCAAGTTGATCCCCATAACATATCTCCCAGTTTAATTCAGAACATAGTTTAAGACAGTAGTGTGCAATACAAAATAATTGCAGTACATTTGTATATCACTTAATGTTGTCCACATTTGGACAATATCCTAAAACAAAGTTTTTGTAATTCATTGTATATTTATCAGCCATTACTTTTAGCAGGAGATGTAGCGATCTGTAGACACTAAGAACAGATGAAAGTTCCACTAGAATACAAACACAGGAATTGCGTTTGTAAGTGCAAACTTTCATGTCCAAATTAAAAAAAATATATAAGAATGCTTTTTTGCTAAAACAAAATACTTCTAGTTCATGAAAACATATTTTCGTCAATAATAAGCAAGAGGTAGGGTTAATTCATCATAAATATATTACATACCATGGGCATTTTCAAAAAAAAGTCTTAATATTTACTTCAATTTATAATATCAAAAATGGCGCTATATGTGTGTACTTTATTGTTTAATGATATTATATCTATTATACCTTATAAGTTGTTGAAATTATAAATGCCTGAAATTGAACAAAATATTTATAAGTGCATGTGCTTGAATTGCTTCAATTATTCCAAAACGCAAATTAGACATATTGAGGCAATTTTGTTAATTTATAACAAAATATACAGAAATGACTTCTTTAACCAAAGCCACATAATTCTGTTTTATTTTGAATTAAAGCCATGTTGTCGTTCGAATACAGTGAAGTCAAATTATACCCCATTTACGGTAATTTAAATTAAAATGTACACCATAGCTTCATATAGTAATCCTATATTTACCCCACAAAAAGTGATTGACTACAGAGATCTGATCACTTGCACTTGTCCCTTTCGACAATATGACGATAAATGATAGTTTAAACAAGCACAACGCATGATCTTAGCACGAACATGGAAAAACTTATTTAAACCAACATCAACTTGAAAGGAAGACTTAAAGTTTCAGGTTCAATTGCAGGTGCTATTCCTTCCTGTTTAAATAAAGGCAACAGTAGTATACCGCTGTTCGAAAGTCAAAAATGTATTGAGAAAAATTTCGGGTAACAAGCTTAAACTGATAGAAACACATTAAATATAAGAGGAAAATAACGAAACAACAGAAACACTTAAGCGCAACAAAAAAACAAACCACAATGCAACACAACCAGAAATTAACCTGGTTTTGGGTAAAATTGAGAATGAAATGCTTAAAAAATACAGCAAAAATTGTAAGTTTTTTTTTATTTGAAACAAAACCGGGACAAACAGCATTTGTTGATTTTACTTTTGGTCTTTTTATAGAACTCACCTTTCTTATTCATACATGTAGTATGCTTTTTGCCGAGTGTCGGCGATTATATTAATAAATTGTTTAACCTTATGTAACATTTAAAAGTGCAATAACATGCTTTATAGTAATCGAACCTATGTGATCAAAATTCACTCGATGCATTGTGGGTTTGTCTAAAGTGCATATTATGATTTGGAAATAATTTAGTAAAACAATGATTACAAACAGAAGAAACAAGTATTTGTTTGAGTTTATTACACTGCAAAGTCAATTTTATTTGCCCACATAACGTGACATTTGGCACTTGCGAGAAACAATATCGGCTAATTTTCCAAGTAAATATTAAGCATGTTTAAATAGCATTTTACATGTTATATAATAAAAATTGGATAATCTTTTTATTCAATATAAATAGTTAACTAAGTACGGTTTTTATCGACCAAAAGAGATCCGATTAAGGATTTAACTTTATAACGTAACATTTTTCGACATTTGGAATTTTTAAGATGATATCGGATATGTCCCTTACATCGTAACTACGATCTCCTTCCTTTTTCATGAATATGAACTACCGAGTTAGACTATTTACCGGTTTTTCAAGACCATGAGCAACACGATGGGTGCAACATGTGGAGCAGGATCTGCTTACGCTTCCGGAGCACCTGAAATCACTCCAAGTTTTTAGTGGGGTTCGTGTTACTAAGTCTTTAGTTTTCTATGGTGTGTCATGTGTACTATTATTTGTCTGTTTGTCTTTTTATTTTTAGCCATTGCGTTGTCAGTTTATTTTCGATCTATGAGTTTGCGTTGACAGTTGATTTTTCGATCTATGATCTATGATCTATGAGCTCTTGTATCTTAAGCCCCTCTTTTAAGCTTTAAGTTTCTTCTCATTTTTTTCTAAAGTAGATTATATACTATTTGAGCAATACCAATACCCAGAGACGATTGGATAGAACATAATACTGTTCATACATTACAGGTCAGTCGTTTTGTTTTAATGCAAAACAACGTTATTGAATTAGTTCACAGAGGCAGCGATGCGTTTTTTTTTCTATCGTTGCATATTTGTAATCGCGTATAACATCTACATAATCAAATCATGCAGAAAATTAAATTAATAATTCGATGTTGGAATAAATGAATCGCAACTTTATACTGTCGATTCATTAAAAACAAGAATGTGTCCAAAGTACACGAATCCCCCACTCGCACTATCCTTTACCATGTTCCATGGACCGTGAAATTGGGTAATAATCTAATTTGGCATTAAAATTAGAAAGGTTATACTATGGGGAACATATGTACTAAGTTTCTAGTTGATTGGACTTCAATTTTATCCAAAACTACCTTGACCAAAAACTTTAACCTGAAACTCCCACTTTCATTTTCTATGTTTAGTGGACCGTGAAATTGGGGTCAAAAGTCTAATTTGGCTTTAGAATTAAAAAGATCATATCATAAGCAACAAGTTTACTAAGTTTTAAGTTGATTGGACTTCAGCTTCATCAAAAACTACCTTGACCAAAAACTTTAACCTGAAACTCCCACTTTCATTTTCTATGTTCAGTGGACCGTGAAATTGGGGTCAAAAGTTTAATTTGGCTTTAAAATTAGAAAGATCATATCATAAGCAACAAGTGTACTATGTTTCAAGTCGATTGGATTTCAGCTTCATCAAAAACTACTTGACCAAAAACTTTAACCTGAAACTCCAATTTCATTTTCTATGTTTAGTGGACCGTGAAATTGGGGTCAAAAGTTTAATTTGGCTTTAAAATTAGAAAGATCATATCATGAGCAACAAGTGTACTAAGTTGCAAGTTGATTGGACTTCAGCTTCATCAAAAACTACCTTGACCAAAAACTTTAACCTGAAACTCCAATTTCATTTTCTATGTTCAGTGGACCGTGAAATTGGGGTCAAAAGTTTAATTTGGCTTTAAAATTAAAAAGATCATATCATAAGCAACAAGTGTACTAAGTTTCAAGTTGATTGGACTTCAGCTTCATCGAAAACTACCTTGACCAAAAACTTTAACCTGAACGGACGAACGGACGAACGGACGAACGGACTCACAGACGGACGGAGCCACAGACCAGAAAACATAATGCCCCTCTACTATCGTAGGTGGGGCTTGAAAAAAAGGACAAAGACATCAATTGAAGCTTGAGCAATAAGCTTAACACTTACAGGTTATCTGTTTATATGTTAAAGTGTATGTCTTGTAGTATACGATGTTGGATAAAAGTTCAATGAGTTGTTACATTTTGAAATACAATTGTTTATATCCAAATATAACCAAATTCGCATATATAGACACCTAAAGGTTACAATCCTTACCCAAAGGCGGATCCAGGGGAAAAAATTTGTTTGATTATATAGGGAACTGAAGCATGACTGGAGCGGGCCCCCTTAGGTCAGTCAGCGGTGAAAAGTTCTGGATCCGCCACCGTTACCTGTCTGGTTACATGATTAAAAACCATAAGATGTCTGCATAATATTGTGCATTTAAAAACCTTTTCTTCTTAATTATCTTTTAGTTGAAAAATTATGACATACATCCAAAGAGGTAATTATATCTTTTTGTACCAAATATGAAATATTTCAAAATAATGTTCTTATTATAGAAAACGCATCGGACGCATGACATTTATATCAAATTCAACTTGTTGTTTTGATATTCTATGACAAAATGGTGATATGCAGACTGAATGAAACAGAATTATGTTTGCATGTAAGACCATCACATTTTAAAACATAGAAATTCTTTTGAAATTTACTTATTTTGATAAATCTAATGTGAAACATTTAAACTGTATTGTCAATCGGCACTCAAATAGTTCTATTTAGAAATTTATTTCAGAAAATTTAGATACGTACAATATTTATTTTTTTAGACTGCCTTAATAGGCATGTTAAATTTTAAGCAATCTAAGTTTTTTCAGGAATATTAATGTGTTATTTTACTCAATATTCAAGGCTCTCTGGATTTAAAACTGCACAGTGTAATGTCACCACTTTTTTCGATATCTTTAGAGAGCGAGGAAAAATCAAATGACACAAAAGAAAAATAAATAAATTGAAAAGCGTATTTTCCTTCTGTACTTTTTATTTTCGATCTATGAGTTTGCGTTGACAGTTGATTTTTCGATCTATGATCTATGATCTATGAGCTCTTGTATCTTAAGCCCCTCTTTTAAGCTTTAAGTTTCTTCTCATTTTTTTCTAAAATAATTACTGTTTGCCTTTATACATCAATGAGATAAAAATGACAGAGAGACAGCCCACTTTGATTAAATTGTCAGAACATGTTCTTGATCTTATAGTAATGCTTAACCATGAGATAACACTCGCAGGATCGCACGTTCCAAATTTGACATTTTCACACATGAACTGCTCGCTTTAGCATATGAGGTCACAGAAATTTCATTAGGATTTCGTCGGCATTGTTTTTTCTATATAGATCGTTTCTATAGTAAAGATGGCCTGTTTGAAAATTCAAGAGTTGTCAAATAACATCTTCATATGATGGTTATCGTTATACAAGAGTTTTCCAACTATCAGATATTTTTCTGTCTTAAGTACAAAAAATGGGTGCATAAAAACGTTAAGCATTGGAGAAAGTTAAAGATCTATGTGGATCGGCTGTTCGTTTTTCAAGTCACCTACCTAGATTTTGATATTCTGTTCAGGTTCCGTTTGTTCTAATACCTTTTGACGTGTTTCAGTACTAATACATTCTTGGCTACGAGCGTCCATGCTGAAGGTAAATACAGAAAAGTGCTTCAAATGCATACAATTTATGAAGTTTTATTTTGATTTTTCGTTCATATATCCACCTGAATAACGAGATTAAAAGATATAAAGAACGTCTTTTTCAAATTGTAATTTTTTTCTGGATATTAACAGAGATGAGTAACATCACACTACAACTATACCAAAAGTGATGATTTAAAATTTTCAATTGTCAATTTTCCATTTCTCAGCATCAAATGACTGTGAACCTTATCGTTCAGCTTTAAATAAAGAACCTCGGAAATATAGGGAAAAAAATAATATTTGCAGTATAGTGATTTAATCAAATAACTTACAGGTAATGTATCTCAGGTAAATATTATTGGTAAAGGTTTTGATTAAATTAGTATATTCAAATGCTGCATTTTTTACAAAACTATTAAAACATAAGTAACAAAAAGGCAATAATGAATAGACAAACAGTTTTAAAAGCTACAAATATATGACAATATTTTAATCATATATTTTGTAACCTTCCAATTTCATGTGTATAGAGGAAAGTTGTGACTATTTATTTGACCAAGATGCTTTATAATACACGATTATAGGTCGAAAAATAAAGAATAACACCACAGGAATCACAATGTGAAAGAAGAAATGAAAATCTGTTGGTGTTGCACAATGGTATATATCTGTCAGGATGAGAAAAATTAATGAATGAAAATGCCAAATTAGAAATTAATCCACTTAAATAGTGTTAATTCTTTTGTCTTTTGCTGTGCAAACTTGAAATTGACCATTTTGGTCTGTTTTACAATATCATCAGTTGTTCTCATTGTCAAAACGATCTTAAAATTACAAAAAATTGCTGACCATGCGGTAAAACACTCAACTGATATTAGAGGAGTAAAATTCAGAAAAAAACCCATCAGTGGTTTTATTTTTTTTTTTTTTAAGAAACTAGATTCTATGTTTAAAAAAATCAAAATAGAGGCTTTATTTTCCTGACTTTATTTCCTGCTATACATGTATTAGGGGATTTTTTTATTTCTATATTTGCCTCCATTACCCTCAATACAACTATTAGTTTTAGCTTGTTGGTTTCATCTATATTATTAAAACTGAATTGTTTTTTCAAATTTTAGCTGAGATATTTTATGGACTTTCCAAAAGTATACAGAACCTAACAGAAAAGCAAAACACAAATCCACAGGGAGCATGGTTTCATTCAACAACATAATGAAACACGTGGATTTCGAAGTACAGTCCAGCATTACGTGATTGGTGTCTTAATTCTGTTAAACCAAACAAAATCATTCAAATAAACCAAAGACCAAAAGTAAGGACATTTTGATTGAATTGAAAATACTCATGATACCGCATTCAATAGTTTACTGCTTCAGAACGGAAATTGATTTGTATCACAAAACAAATATAAATAAATGAAAATATTTACAGTACATTTTTAATGATACATTAAATCACTTTTCTATCCTTATGGAATTTTAACGAGAAAAACCTCTATTTAAACCAGTAAAACTGATAAAATCATGAGATACTGCTTATAAGAGAGGAATAGAAAAAAAATAATTGTACAGGTTATGCATTGAATCAATATATATATGTTACTGCTAAGCAAGTAAATTCATTTCATTCAATAGTTAGACAAATTAGTTCAAACACGAACCCATGCTTTATGACCCCAATAAATGATAATTATTCTAGCATTGTATGTACCCATTAAAGACCCCTAAATGATGTTTGACATTTCTGAAAGTATACTACGGGCTAGGTTGGTCCCCTCCGTAAAACATTCAGTATGCCTTCGGAATATACAAATATTAACAAGTATTGTCAAGAATTTCAATAACGGTCGGGAAACAGACTAACTACGGGTAAGATTGTATTTTGATTGTTACGTTACTCTAGTGCTAGTTCAAACTTTACGGAATTCGTATACAGGATTGTAATGAGAAAGAAAGACTCAAAACGACAGTATATAAGTCTTTACTGTCACCATTTGGAGTATCTTGATCGATATATGCTTGTCCCCCATATCAATAATTAGATATTTTCACAATCTAAACTCTTTTAGATACCAGAACAGTTGTCTGAATTATAATTTACCGATTGGGTCCTATTGAATAGTCTGGATTTGCATGATGAATGTCGAATGTATACAAGATTACTTACACCCTGTTCCATGCCCCTAGTTTTGTTCGTTTTTGGAGTTATGCGTGCGTCCGGGTTTTTTTTATCTTGATTTGCGTTTTTACTTGATTTATGGAAATCGTATGTTGCTTTAGAGAAGGATAGTAAATGTATATATCTAGCAAACCTAAATTTTCTCGTACAAAGGGATTTAAGGTTAATATTTTACTTTTATTTTATTTCATAAAGTCTATGTCCAAACTTCTTTTGTCGGTTATTGCTAGGTGTCAAATTTAGACTCGACGCAGACTTGTTGTGACTTAATGTCTGGCATATAGATTAAAATGTAAGGCATGTTCTCTACATTTATTGTTTTTCATTAAGACATTTGATAATCTATTTGGTGGGACCTAGAAACAAACGTAGCTAAGACCTTTCTAAAAAATAGCATCTCGACGAATTTTACCCACTACGTTAAAAATATAAATTCACGTCATTGAAGTTCCAAACAGAGATCATCAAATTTATCTATAGAAAACAAGCCGAAGATTTGACGTACAAAAGAAAAACTAACTGAAAAAAAAATTGAAATATTTTATACGAGTTTATTTTATATAAAATCGTAATTTGTTGTTGTTAATGAATTATTTACGGTAACAAATTGCAAAACCTTTAACTGTCATTTCAATATGTATTCTATGAAAAATGGGTCGACTGGAATGTAAGGCATCAACGTTACCAATGAGCTGACATTTGAAAATTTGCATTTCTCGAAGTTATTGCAAGGATTTTTTTTTAATTGTAGTGTAGAAAAATTGTGACTCGAACATTGTGACTGGCAACGAGGATATTGAGTTTAGTATTTTGTCTACTTACAGAACTGGGCACATAGATTTAAAAAAGAACAGGCTTTCACAAAGGAACAGAGAAACAAACACAAGAGAAAAATTGATTCTTAAAAGGTTGAGAAAAAAGAACTGAATAAAACGACTTATCATGTTAAAATGAATTAGGGAAAAAGAAAACAATTATGTTGATAAATGGAACCACTAAATTGATGTAAAATGATTTATGATATACCAAATGCAGTTTTAATGTGTGCCAATTTAACAACCCCCATACTATCAAAAGATTATAATTGCATCAAACAAATTTTCAAACAAACTGTAATTTGAAAATATTCAGAAATACATTCGTTTGTGAAATACTTTTATCTTTGGTTAAATTAGAGTTTACTTGATTAAAACATTAATCAAATGAAGTTTAATGAAAACGGTTTGCTGTCTTTGATCATTTTGATTCAAATAATAGGACATGTACGATGTCCTTATTTCATTTAAAAAGTACAACGATAAATCAAATGCGTCAAACATATAAATACTAATAATGGCAACCTTTAGAAGTTCAATAAGGAAAAAGGAGGAAAGGCAATTAGTTGTTATGATAACTTAATTGAAATACATTTTCATGAACTGGCCATTGGTATTTTGTACTCTACAACTGAGTGGTAATCAGCTGTATTTCCTCAAATATGGTCTTTAATTGAATTCCTAGATTGATGGAAATTACTTTCTGTGTTATTAACAGACAGATATATTTATATATTTATATATAAATAAACGGAACAACTGAAATTAAATCGTACTTTCGGAATTTTGACACAATAAATGCCTTCTTCAGTGCTAGTCCTTTTAAAAGTCTGATGACACCAGACCATTGTGTGTGACAAAAGCCTATTCACCAAACACTTGTATTCTATCTAATTAAAATATTTCATTTCTAAGCAGACATTAATTCGTATGTTTTGTTTTAATCCTATTACTTAAAGGTATGGGTGGGTACTTTTTACATCTACATTTTGTTCCAACTGTTTTTTGTTTTGTTGTTTACAAATTTAGTCCCGAGTGTGGACAGAATATAACTTGTTAATTTCATCAAAACAAAACTCATTGTGTACACGAAACATCATTGATTTGTTCATTTCTTATAACTTTATTGTGCATTGAATGACGAAATATTTGACGCACTTATGTTTTAACCCTGGCAAGGTTAACTTGTCCCTTTTTGCCAAACATTCGAAATCTTGAGTTTCCAATGCTCTGGAACCTTGTATTAGATTTCGCCTTACGACTAGCGTCATTCAAGCTTCACTGATGAATATTTTATGTAAATACTGAACGCATGTCTAGCATACCGAATCATAAGCCTTGTACCTTTGATTGGGATTTGTAACATTAGTGTGTAGGGTTATTTATACTTCAAAATTATTAAAACCATTTTAATTGAAACAATTCGACTCGCATGTAATCAGAAGCTTATATTATCCAAATACTGCAAGTTAAAAAGATAAATTTTTCGCAAAATTACCGATGAAAAAGTGTCTAGATTTTATGAATTCTTATTCAAATTGAAATGTTAAAACATATGATTAAGAAGCCAGTTATGTCTAGTTTGTCAGTGCTATTTCAGGGATGTTTGCAAACACTATTGAATTCAATTATATTTTATTGGCTGATTTCTTTGCGTTGATTCCATCAAACAGTTCCGTTATGATCCGAATGAAGATTGACTAGACCTTTGCAATTTGTCTATAGATCAAATGTCTTCAAATCAAACTTGTTAGTTTTAATAACTATAAATCCTTTTTATAATCCCCATTTAAATGCATTAGCTATTTGACGGTTGTTATTTTCATGAACTTATTGTCTCCAAGGAGCATGATCTATAGATATCATGATTCTAAACATGTAAAATATGATTTCAATAAACAAAACATGTATTTCTGGAATTACATCTGGATTATCAATTGTTTGATACGCTGATGTTCAAAGTTATGATATTAACATTTGATAAATGTACGCTGAAGACTTCAGAAGAATAAACAGACGATGGCAAATTTTGTTTTTATATGTGGAACCCTTAATCTAATAAAAATGACATTTTTACAGGAAATAAATATCATTTAATAAAAAATATTTAGATATAGAAGTAGTGATTATGACCCTTTATAAAACATATCATACATATGTTACAGCGGGAATAGATTTTTTTAAATGGATAACACATTGTTTTACCAATACAAATAAATAATGTTTTATCTTTAAATACAATTTTTTTTGGTTTACTTGACCTGTATGCATAGCTTTGATAGCCTTTAGGAAAGCCTACACGCGGTTCTTTCGTTTATATCTGCTCTTCAACGTTTTTATTTTCAATCATGTTGGCCTGAGGCATCACCAAAAACATTTATTGTGTATTTGGTGCAGACAATTTACGTTCTTTTTTAAGTAATTGTCAGTTTTGCTTTCTTTGTATTTCATTCTTGAACAAGACGTTATCTAATGCTTTGACCGTATATAATATGAATGAAGTCATCATCAACCCTTCGGGGCAATTTTAACCTTTTATAAGATTTGTCATTAAAATGTTGAAGTTGCCCAATATTGTGTATTATTTGAATTGTATTCTTATATTTTTGTTATATTTATCACAGTGAAGTGTAGTTTTGCTGTTAATTGGTTTTAAGTCGCCTTGTTAAAAGAGTTGAAACATATTTGTTAATCGGGAAACTTCTAGAATTCAGAATTTTTCATTAAATATTTACTTGATAAAATGCCTTTCATCACCAGTGTTTCTATGTTTAATATACAGATATTTAGATATTTCATTCGCTGAAAATACATATATCAGGTGATTTCAAATTAGTGAAACTGGTGTTTGCAAAAGTCGACGAATATTATATTAAGATTTATGATGTTTTGTTTTTGTTTTTTTAACAGACTTATAATGTAACATTTTTATATGTTTTCTGTGTTTAATACTTTTTTTGAAATCGCCAATTTTGTCTACCTTGATTATGTACGCTTTTTGTCAAATAAAGTTTCTCTGTATCAAGATATATCTTATTTGGATCTTCTTGATTTCTAACCGAAAAACAAATTAAGGCTTTTGATCAGAACATAAATATTAACAGGAAGCCGCAATAGGAACATTGATCAATAGGGGTACTCATAAACGTCATACAACAACTTTTACCTCTTCTTGAAAATCAAAATTCAATATAACAATCATGATTTTGAAACAATTGAAGTGAATGTAAATTTTACTCCCTTATGCGACAAGTATAATATTAGGTGTTCATCAGGGACTCACATATTTCATACTTGCTACCCACATCATAAAGGCGTCCTTTAAAATGTTAAATTGATGACTTCTTTTTGCCAAAGAAACCTGTTAAGGCATTCGTGAAGAAATATATATAGAGTATCGTATTATATATCCGACAATGCAAGACCTGCATGGGTATTCAGTGTCAAGACGCTGCTCAAATGTTGCAAAACGGGCATAGAAAGTTCACAGTACGAAAATATAAAACAAAACCCTTGTGTCGAACAGTTAATATTCTTTGTCAATTTGTTAATGCGATACGAGGCAGAGGTAACTGTATCTATAATATCATATATCTTATGTGTATTGTGATATTTGTAGTCAATTTGTCAACATGATGGGATGCATGTAGTCAATTTGTCAACATGATGGGATGCATGTAGTCAATTTGTCAACATGATGGGATGCATGTAGTCAATTTGTCAACATGATGGGATGCATGTAGTCAATTTGTCAACATGATGGGATGCATGTAGTCAATTTGTCAACATGATGGGATGCATGTAGTCAATTTTCATCATATTGAATATATATTCAATTGGTCACAATATTGTTATTCATCAGTGAAATGATATCAATATATCGGTTCTTAATTTTAAATAACTTAGCAATAAAATTGAGAATGGAAATGGGTAATGTGTCAAAGAGACAACAACCCGACCATATAAAAAACAACAGCAGAAGGTCACCAACAGGTCTTCAATGTAGGGAGAAATTCCCACACCCGGAGGCGTCCTTCAGCTGGCCCCTAAACAAATATATACTAGTTTAGTGATAATGAACGCCATTCTTTTTTCCAAATTGTACACAAGAAACTAAAACTAAACAATACAAGACTAACAAAGGCCAGGGGCTCCTAACTTGGGACAGGCGCAAAAATGCGGCGGGGTTAAACATGTTAATGAGATCTCAACCCTCCCCCTTTACCTCTAGCCAATGTAGAAAAGTAAACGCATAACAATACGCACATTTAAATGCAGTTCAAGAGAGGTCCGAGTCTGATGTCAGAAGATGTAACCAAAGAAAATAAACAAAATGACAATAATACATAAATAACAACAGACTACTAGCAGTTAACTGACATGCCAGCTCCAGACTTCAATTAAACTGATTGAAAGATTATCATATTCATCATATGAATATCAGGCACAATCCTTCCTGTTAGGGGTTTAGTATCATACCATCATAACATATATGAGAAGAACATAACCCGTCTCATGTCAACAACTGGTTTTTGAATAAATATGTTTAGTTCGAAGCATACCGAACTACAATGAAAATTTAAAACGGAGAGTTCCTAATCAATTGGAAAAATTATAAAATTAACAATTGAAAGAAAATGTTCAAGAACCTTGCAAGATGACTTTTTTTTTGTATGAAATAATCTTCCTGTGTGTACACAGACATATCGGTCAGCAGTGGTGTACAATTCGTACCCATTTTCAAACCAGCAAATCAAAGAAATCTGTTTTCGATCAAGAATAAAGCACATTGATTGATCTTCAGCGTAATCGTTGCGAGAATTAAAATGGTTCTTTATGATCTTAAAAAAGAGAATTTGTATATACGTTTCTAACATTTGAAGAACACGCTGTGTTCAATGAGACAATGTAGTCGAGCTTTTAGCTTGGTAATAGTAGTTTGAAGCTTTTAATGCAGAAATGTTTTGATATAACTGCAAAAATGCAGATTGGTATTGAGGATTTTGATTTTGATTTTTTAAAGATAACTTCTCTTTATTAAGACCACTAAGTTTCAAGCACATCGATTCGGCTTGCTAAAAAGACAGAAAAAAAGGCAAAATAAAAATTTATTAATTGAATGGTAAAGGAAACACCTATGTTGTCACTTTTTTAATCGATGAAATATCATTAAATAACGGCATTTTAAGTTTTATTGGAGATTTGGTGCCACCAAAAATTCAAACACATCAAATGAATGGATAACAACTTTCATATTCCTGATTTGGTGCATGCATTTGCTTTAGAAAATCGTGGATTTAACTGGTTTTATAGCTAGCTAACTTCACACTTGTATGACCATCGCTTAAAATTTAGTTATATCGACAACAATGTGTGAACAAAACTATCAGACATAACAGGTAAAATCGACGAAAAATAGGGGTATATCAATAAACCTTGTGTTATCATGTAATTGGCACATCCTTGTTATCGAAGTCTGCATAGTAGGAACATTCACGAGCGTAACGTATTAACACAGATTATGTAAATGCCAAGTGCGGAGAGTGAGTATGTTACTGCTGAGAAATGAGAAAGTTGAAATCATCAAGTTTTTCATTGATTGTTTAAAATTCATCGGTCAATATATGGAGAAAAAAGATTAAGAGATGAAGCAGACCTTTTTCTCCTGGTTGTAACCTTGATGTTAAGTTCACTGGGGATATATACTTTTCAAACACTCATTGTGTGACAGGACATAATCAATATATCTGAAAGAAAATGTTCAAGAACCTTGCAAGATGACTTTTCTTTAGGTAGGTTTTGTATGAAATAATCTTCCTGTGTGTACACAGACATATCGGTCAGTAATGGTATACAATTCGTACCCATTTTCAAATCAACAAATCAAAGAAATCTGTTTTCGATCAAGAATAAAGCACATTGATTGATCTTTAGCGTAATCGTTGCGAGAATTAAAATAGTTTTTTATGATCTTAAAAAAAGCAATTTGTATATGTTCCAGACCGTATGAGTATTTGGACCGTACGCGTACGGTCTGGACCGTATGCGTACTTTTTCAATATACGCATACGGTCGGACCGTACGCGTACGGTCTGACTAATATTAAGAATTTGGTCAAGTTTATTAGATATAAATGTATATAACAGATCAACATAACTTATATCTCAAATTAATATAAAAAGTTGAATAGTTATTGAAATAAAAACTTAATATTTTAATTATTTGTAAAAAATCAGGCTTATTTAATCTGTTAATCTCCTGTACTTAGCATGTGAGTAATTCATTAATTACAGCCAAGTATGCTCATTGAAATTGAAGTCATCGGAAGTAAACATAATGTGGGAGGACAATTGTTTCAGAATATTTAGGAACTTTACAAAAAATGCATATGCAAAGGAACATGCATGAACAAAACATGTTAATGTAAAAAATATATGACGTTCCTTGTGGAAGCAAGTGTCATCTTGGGCCAGAGTAACAAAATAGGATTCATGGATATAAAATTAAACAAATATTTAATTTTAATTGTTCTCTTATTCACTTTATCCATCTAATTGTAATTATAACAATTTGTATAACTAAAAATAAAGATTTTGATAAATGTTTGTTAACATTTAACCCATATGATCCCAAAACGTGTATGGTCAGCTGGACCGTACGCGTATACTCATACGGTCCGACCGTACGCGTATGGTCGGACCGTACGAGTATACGTATACGGTCCGGACCGTACGCGTACGGTCCAAATACTCGTATGGTCTGGAACAACTATACGTTTCTAACATTTGAAGAACGCGCTGTGTTCAATGAGACAATGTAGTCGAACTTTAAGCTTGGTAATAGTACTTTGAAGCTTTCAATGCAGAAATGTTTTGATATAACTGCAAAAGTTGTAGATTGGTATTTAGGATTTAGATTTTTTTAAGAATTACTTATCTTTATTAAGACCACTAAGTTGCGTGCACATCGATTCGGCATGCAAAAAAAATAAAAAATGGCAAAACAAAAATTTATGAATTGAATGGTAAAGAAAACACCTATGTTGTCACTTTTTTAATTGATGAAATATCATTTTAACGGCATTTGGTTTCAAAATAAAAGTGTTATTGGAGATAATGACAAAATCGGGCAGTAACTTGCGGTCTGAATTTGTAATACCCAGTCTAAGACATTTAGTTTTAGGGCACATTTTACATTGTACAGTTCATCAGATTGGAATGAGATGTACCAATCGGCATTAGAATTGTCAGAACCCTTCAATATCGTTGAAAATATGCCGAGGCGATGTGGTCGACAGACTACAAGAGTCAATCCCCTGCAAACACACCAAAACAGTATTGGAAAGACTCATTATTTTTTGAATTCATAGACCATAATATAAGGGAACTTGAGAGTGGAGTTGCGTCTAACATTATCAGCAAATCTCATCTTTGCGCTGTATCTGCTTCATCGTGTTGTAGGAAATATAACAAACGAACAAATCTCAACATTGTCTGAGACATACGAAACTGACCTGGCATGTAATTTTTACGAATTCTATTGGGAGGTCGCACGATGCCGAACACGTACCCTGGTTAATAACATCTTGCGAGTGCTACCATGGAGATCTATCAGTTTACTACGTATGTTGAAAACAAATGTACGATCAACAATGAACAACGACAGTTACTACATGTAGCATTACTGCATATTCATCGGGCTTTCAGTGTGAATATTGACAAAGTAATGAAGAAGTTTGTTTCTGCCTAGACCCAAAGAGCAGATTTTTGACAATTTTGAGTAAGTTCTGTATCACAAATATGTGTTGTTATGTATTACTCTATTCAGAACATTCATTAATAGTTTTACATTCATAATTTTTTTTATTAGCCCTATCTACATATAGCTCCTCTTTTAACCGTCCTATGACCGAAACCCGAAAAAAAAAATATTATGCATAAGAGGGTCCCGAAATTTTTTCGCCTCGCTACGCTCGGCAGTAATACTGGTAGTTGCTTACACATCGTTTCGTTCTAGCTACGCCCTGGCACTTGTTAACATCTGTGATCAGAATATTTTGGGAAGCAGAATTCAATTATAGGTGAATATGTTTTTTTTATAAGAACCCTGTATATACGATCAACAAAACAAATAAAATAATTATTGTAATTTCTTTCCAATATAAATTAACAGATAAATTCGGATTTCTGAACGAAATATTTACTCTGATAAAAATATTCCAATAGCATAATACATATTACGGTGGGATTTCAATGATTCCCTATAGACAAAAGTATTTCGATCGTCTTCTTTATAGACGATGTATTCGGCTGATTAATCTGACTTTTTAAATGCACATGAAAAAAAAGAAATGGAGATAAACAATTCAGATGTTTTAAAAGAATGTTCTACCTCGACAATGCACAAAATGCACTTTCCTTATTTTATCTTTTAATCTAGTCCTAATTGAATTGACGTTTAGCTCAACCATGAATATATTTAACATATGAAACAATTATTCATTAAAAGACCTTTATGTAGTTTTTTCTGAGTCCTTGTATATATATTACATAATATTAGTTGAAAAAAGCGCAGTAATTGGCTGATGTGAATGATCAATGCCGATAGATTTGAGGATAATTCATTGTTTGGGCATGATTAAATTGGAAACATTCAACCTTCAAGGGGTCATTTTATTCGAACAAGAGACAAATATATCACTAAATGTCTATTAGGTTGAGTCCTTAATAGGATGAGACAACCTTGAGAAATATGTTGAAAAATCAGATACATCGAAAGAAAATATGTTTATCCATCCTACACATTAAAAGGACTTTCACATAGAAACATATTTTACTTGAAGATATAGTAACAACCCATCAGGAAACTCGTGGCTACCTTGATCGTGAAGATTCTGTATATTTACTGATTTATAATGTAACATCTCGAAGGTTATTTCACAGACATTATATTGTAGGATGTTGATGGTTTTTTCCCATAGTTTTATTCATCCTACATGTACACATTAAAACGACTTTTAGTTATACATTATTTAAATTGTGGTTAAAGTATTTCTACCCTCAGGCACAGATAGTCAACTCGTATTTTGCTAAACGTTTGGATAAATGCTTTTCAACTTCGTATCTCATCAGTTCTTCTAACTGTTTTTATTCAAGGGTTATAGACAAAACACACATCTGCAGTAACATAATTTTATCCTTAATTTTGATGGTTTTCGTTACAACCACTCTGGTGACTCTTGGCGAATGTTTCGTCCATGATAATATCACAATCCGAATTGTCAGCGATTCTTGTTGAGATGAAATATCATTTATCGTACTTTTTTATCCATTTACTATTCATGAAATATTTATGAAAGTAATTATACGAATCACTAACTAAAAACTTTTACTGCCATAAAACACTAATTGTTTTAGTCTTAGCTGGTACAGCTTTCCGGCTTTTATTTCTTTTAAATTTGATCTAAGTTCTAAACCGTACGGTTTTAAGTGGGTCTGGTGAATCGTATGCTGAATAAATACTGGTCTCGACGTTCAAAGTTATATGGATTGTGTACGTATCTTCCATGATTTATTTTGACGAATTATTGGATTTTCTAGGGAAAAAACATATAACATGTAAAATGCAAGAAGTGTATGAACCGCTTTGAAGTCGTTATTATTACAATATGTTGATTAGATCTCAGGCCTATAGAGTCTTTGTTCATTATCATTACAATACAAGTTTCACATTACAAATATACAATCACAATGTACAGCTATTATATGACATTGAAGTTTATTTCGAATTATTGCTATTTTTGTTTTGTTTCTTTGGCATTCCTGAAAATGTTCAATAACAATGCAACATTTTAATAATATATTGAATAATGTTGATGAGTTCAAATATAAAAGAGTTATTACCCTTGCCTTAATTGATTCGACAAGTTATATATTGAGTTTTAATTCAAATCACAAATGTAAATGATCTGTTAAGGATTTTTTTTATTAAACCTTAACAACGGATATGCTGTTTTGTATTGTATACTTTATATAGTGTACTATTTATCTATTAATGTCATGAAAATACTATATCAAATGTATCGCATCGTCCTTTTGTTATTAATTTGATCGTTAGGATAAACTTATTATTATAAAGCAATTGTGTCTTATCAATATCGAATGATATGTAATAAAAGCCACACAACTGAAGCAAACGTGCATTCATCTTATTGGATTAAAAACAGGTACAATATTTCCTATAACATGTAATCTAGTTAATTGCATTATAAGAAAAATAGTTCGGTTGTTCCTCTCCCATGTTGATTTACTCTTATTCATTTAATAAAAGCGATAAATAATTTTCTAACACAGAATTGTTTAAGGAATGACCGTCTTTGAAGAAATAACATAAAAAATCTGGTGTTCACTGAATAACCCGCGCAGCGGGTTATAAAAAGTGTGCGCAACATTTTTTATTTTATTTCGAATAGGCAGAAAAAATATTACAGTCATTTCTTATAATTTAATTTCTATTTTAAACCGGAGTAAATAATGAAAAAAACGTCGATGAAGTCACGGTCACATGACTAAATTATGTCTATGAGCTGATAAACAAAACGTCGTCAGCCAATGAGAAGACGCGTTACGTCCAAAATTAAATTATTTTTGTATAATCTACATCCAGCACGATATGCAAAATTTAATAGAGAGAACAAATTAAGCGTTTTAATTGCGGGGAATTTTTTTCTTTTCATTCAATCTATTGCCTTGTGTGCTGTAAGCTAATTTTGAAAAAGATAAGGAATAACAAATGAAAAAACAAATTGTTGTTTATAAGGTATGAAAATAGAAAAAAAGTTTACTCAAGGTGTTGTCTTAGTAAATATTGAACTAATCGACGAATATATTCCAAATAAAGTCTTTAACCTTATTTTTCAATAAGTATGATAAATTAATAATGTATAAACATTTCCTTTTGACCGGTGTCATATGGTATTTTGAACCCCCTAAAAAGTGAACCCGGGGTCAAAATACCATGCGGTAAAATGACCCGGGGTCATTATACCGCATGGTATTTTGACCCCGGGGTCATTTTTCACATATGGTATTTTGAACCCCCCTGCGGTATATTGAACCCCCCTGTTTTTGATAAATAGTATTGCAGATAATCTAATTTACAATTTATTGGCTATCATTTTTTTAAATTTGTGGTTTAAAGTAGGGGGTTCAATATACCGCAGGGGGGGGTAAAAATACCATGGCTAAGCAAAATTTTCTAAATATCTTTTCCAGCATTTTTAACACATACAAACCACTTATTGGAGTATTATAACTATGTTAAGGAGTTAGAATAGCTTGAATTTTTGAAATTCAAGGTCTATAGTATGGGGTTCAATATACGGCAGGGGGGTCAAAATACCATATGGCTAAGTAAAATTTTCAAAATATCTTTTCCAGAATATTAAATACATACAAACTATTTATTGGAGTATTACAACTATGTTAAGGAGTTAGAATAGCTTGAATTTTTGAAATTCAAGGTCTATATAGTAGGGGGTTCAATATACCGCAGGGGGGTCAAAATACCATGGCTAAGTAAAATTTTCAAAATATCTTTTCCAGTATATTAAATACATACAAACTACTTATTGGAGTATTATAACTTTGTTAAGGATTTAGAATAGCTTGAATTTTTGAAATTCAAGGTCTATAGTAGGGGGTTCAATATACCGCAGGGGGGTCAAAATACCATGGCTAAGTAAAATTTTCAAAATATCTTTTCCAGTATATTAAATACATACAAACTACTTACTGGAGTAATATAACTATGTTAAGGATTTAGAATAGCTTGAATTTTTGAAATTCAAGGTCTTTAGTAGGGGGTTCAATATACCGCAGGGGGGGTCAAAATACCATGGCTAAGTAAAATTTTCAAAATATCTTTTCCAGTTTATTTAATACATACAAACTACTTATTGGAGTAATATAACTATGTTAAGGAGTTAGAATAGCTTCAATTTTTGAAATTGAAGGTCTATAGTAGGGGGTTCAATATACAGCAGGGGGGTCTACTCTAGGGCTTTAATTTCAGAAATTCTATCAATTCAAACTCTTTTATGTAGTTAGAATACACCCATAGGTAGATGTATTTATTAAACTTGCTGGAAAAGATATTTTGAAATTTTACTTTGCCATGGTATTTTGACCCCCCTGCAGTATATTGAACCCCTTACTATAGACAATTCAAAAAAATCTGGCAATTTTAGCTCTTATTTGTAGTTAATATACACACACAAGTAGTTTGTATGTATTAACTTTGATGGAAAAGATATTTTGAAAATTTTACTTTGCCATGGTATTTTGACCCCCCTGCGGTATATTGAACCCCTCACTCTAGACCTTTAATTTAAAAAGTTCTGGCATTTCTAACTTTTTAATGTAGTTAAAATACACAAATAAGCAGTTTGTATGTATTAAACTTGCTGGAAAAGTTATTTTGAAAATTTGACTTTGCCATGGTATTTTGACCCCTCTGCGGTATATTGAACCCCCTACTCAAGGCCTATAATTTCAGAAATCCTGGCAATTCAAACTCTTTTATGTAGTTAGAATACACTAATAAGTAGTTTCTATGTATTAAAATTGCTGGAAAAGATATTTTGAAAATTTTACTTTGCCATGGTATTTTGACCCCCCTGCGGTATATTGAACCCCTTACTATAGACAATTCAAAAAAATCTGGCAATTTTAGCTCTTATTTGTAGTTAATATACACACACAAGTAGTTTGTATGTATTAACTTTGATGGAAAAGATATTTTGAAAATTTTACTTTGCCATGGTATTTTGACCCCCCTGCGGTATATTGAACCCCTCACTCTAGACCTTTAATTTAAAAAGTTCTGGCATTTCTAACTTTTTAATGTAGTTAAAATACACAAATAAGCAGTTTGTATGTATTAAACTTGCTGGAAAAGTTATTTTGAAAATTTGACTTTGCCATGGTATTTTGACCCCTCTGGGGTATATTGAACCCCCTACTCAAGGCCTATAATTTCAGAAATTCTGGCAATTCAAACTCTTTTATGTAGTTAGAATACACTAATAAGTAGTTTCTATGTATTAAAATTGCTGGAAAAGATATTTTGAAAATTTTACTTTGCCATGGTATTTTGACCCCCCTGCGGTATATTGAACCCCTTACTATAGACAATTCAAAAAAATCTGGCAATTTTAGCTCTTATTTGTAGTTAATATACACACACAAGTAGTTTGTATGTATTAACTTTGATGGAAAAGATATTTTGAAAATTTTACTTTGCCATGGTATTTTGACCCCCCTGCGGTATATTGAACCCCTCACTCTAGACCTTTAATTTAAAAAGTTCTGGCATTTCTAACTTTTTAATGTAGTTAAAATACACAAATAAGCAGTTTGTATGTATTAAACTTGCTGGAAAAGTTATTTTGAAAATTTGACTTTGCCATGGTATTTTGACCCCTCTGCGGTATATTGAACCCCCTACTCAAGGCCTATAATTTCAGAAATTCTGGCAATTCAAACTCTTTTATGTAGTTAGAATACACTAATAAGTAGTTTCTATGTATTAAAATTGCTGGAAAAGATATTTTGAAAATTTTACTTTGCCATGGTATTTTGACCCCCCTGCGGTATATTGAACCCCTTACTATAGACAATTCAAAAAAATCTGGCAATTTTAGCTCTTATTTGTAGTTAATATACACACACAAGTAGTTTGTATGTATTAACTTTGATGGAAAAGATATTTTGAAAATTTTACTTTGCCATGGTATTTTGACCCCCCTGCGGTATATTGAACCCCTTACTATAGACAATTCAAAAAAATCTAGCAATTTTAGCTCTTATATGTAATAAATATACACACACAAGTAGTTTGTATGTATTAACTTTGATGGAAAAGATATTTTGAAAATTTTACTTTGCCATGGTATTTTGACCCTCCTGCGGTATATTGAACCCCCTACTCTAGGCCTTTAATTTCAGAAATTCTGGCAATTCGAACTCTTTTATGTAGTTAGAATACACAAATAAGTAGTTTGTATGTATTTAACTTGCTGGAAAAGATATTTTTTAAATTTTACTTTCCCATGGTATTTTGACCCCCTCCCCCTTTTTTTACCATGGAAAATCAAAACTACCCTTATATATATATATATACATATGTTATAATTACAAATAATTAAAGCATTCAAGCTACATATGGTCTTGTTATAATGTGTCAAAGTATTTTGAATGACATTTTGTTGGTAAAGACTTCAGAGCACTTATACCAAGCAAAGATATTTCTTTTAATTGAGCATGGAAAATGTACCTCCCCTTCTTGTATGAATGATTTTTTAATCTATGATAAGCTTTAGAATAATGTAAAATGTTCTAATATTCATCTAGGATGAAAAAAACAGGGGGGTTCAATTTACCATGGGGGTTTAATTTTCCATACAGGGGGGGGGTTCAATTTACCATGGGGGGGTTCAATTTACAATAGCGGTATTTTGACCCCGGGGTCAATTTACCATGGGGTTCAAAATACCATATGACACCGGTTATCAACTGTTTGGTTTTACAAATTGTGACATTTTTATAATCAATGTACACGTGAGTATAGAGTACATGGTAGATGAATAACATGACTTAGAGATGTTTACTTTTGTTATTTATATTTCTATGCCTTATCATTTCTAAAAAAAAAAAACATGCATAGTAGTTGTATTCAAACTCCATTTTTGTCATTTGACCTAAATTTTAAGTGACAAAAATTGCATGCATTTTCAAAACAGACAACAACGATAATCTACTAGGAACAAAAGATTCTCTTAAATTATCATATAAGATATGAAACATAAATCGTAACTGTGACACAGGACAACAGGTGACGATGGTCTTATACAGTGAAATTACGGAAGGATCATAAAAGGACATTAAATAAATATCATCAAGGTAAAATTCTAAAAGCAACATTGAAATATATATAATAGTTATGATACAGTGTGTCAGTTTTTCAACAGATCTAAACACATTTGATAAAAATCATTACACTGTATCATTGATATTAAGATGATAACACAATATTGACTGTTGTACCCCTATTTTTGACATTTTTACTCTTTGAGTATGTTTGTTTTGTTCATGCATCGTTGACAATGTAATGGAATTTGATGCGACTGTCATACAAGTGAGAGGTTTAGCTAGCTATAAAACCAGGTTCAATCCACCATTTTCTACATTAGAAAATGCCTGTACCAAGTCAGGAATATGACAGTTGTTATCCATTCGTTTGATGTGCTTGGACTTTTGATTTTGCCTTTTGATTTTTGATTTTCCTTTTTGAATTTTCCTCGGAGTTCAGTATTTTTGTGTTTTTACTTTTCACAGAAGAATGAAATTTGTATTTTCTGACAACAAGCTTTTTTACATGCAAACGTGAAATAATTTCACCTTACAAAATACCAGTTGCTATATAAAATAAAAGAATTGATACAAAAACGATGTAAACATATACAATAATTTACATGATATTTAGTTATGCCAAGAGCAAACTGTTCACATTTAGATACAGACAAACATAAGAAAAACTCATTTAAAAATGCCGCAAACTATTAATTGGTGACTATCCATGTTAATTTACAAAAAGACCATACCAATTGATCATGATGATTAAACAACATGTTTATAATGTACATTTGTTTTAAGTTTAATCAGCCAAAAGAGAACTGAAAAAAAATGACGGAAACATGATTGATTGATCATGATCATGATTGATTGATTGGTTGATTGATTGATTAATTGATTAGTTGGTTGGTTGGTTGGTTAAACACGTTGGATAGGGTCAATTGAAACACGGAAAAAGAAACAAAGAAGATCTTGGACCCTATATTAAACACATGAGACGGAAACATGATTGATTGATCATGATCATGATTGATTGATTGATTGAATGATTGATTTATTGATTGATTGATTGATTGATTGATTGATTGATTGATTAGTTGGTTGGTTGGTTGGTTGGTTGGTTAAACACATTGGATAGGGTCAATTGAAACACGGAAAAAGACACAAAGAAGATCTTGGACCCTATATTAAACACATGAGACGGAAACATGATTGGTTGATCATGATCATGATTGATTGATTGATTGATTGGTTGATTTGTTGGTTGGTTGGTTGGTTGGTTGAACCCTATAAGAAACACATGAGACGGAAACATGATTGATTGATTGATCATGATCATTCTTGGTTGATTGATCATGATCATGATTGATTGATTGATTGATTGATTGATTGATTGATTGATTGATTGATTGATTGGTTGGTTGGTTGGTTGGTTGGTTGGTTGGTATGTTGGTTGGTTGGTTGAAATTCAAACACACATAAAACTGTTTAAATAGTGCCAAAACCACATAATTTGATGACCTTGACCTTTGACCTTGTAACCTTCGTCAAGGTCATTGCTCCACAAGGTCATTGCAAAAGACCCTATGGGTCAAGGACCTTTTGTTTAAGAGTTTTGCCTAAAAATGGCCTTTTAAAAACCATCGATGGGAGTTATGTCCCTTACATGATGGTAAAATCAATATAGTCATAATGTAAAAAAAAGTTGCCCCTTGAAGTACCAAGCATTTTTCACTGCTTAATTTTTTTGTATCTATAACCGTTCAAGAGTTAAAGGGAAATCAAAGACATATGAAAATCTAAAATATGACCTTGACCTTTGACCTTGACCTAATTTTCTAAGTTAGGAATCAGGGGACTCAAATAAAAACATTCCAGGGTTATACGGTTAACGGTTTATGAGTTAAAAAAACATACCGACAAATTTATTCCGAAAAGATAGATAACTCCTATAAAATTTCTTCGAATCGCTTCGATCCAAATACGCCAAAAATTACTGAGGATGTAACGAACAATTTTGTAAAATAAATTTGTCATAATCTTTAACAGTTGCGAAGGAGATGCCATAACAAGGAAAACAGTGTTTGGGGAGATAACTCCTACAAAGAAAAGTATTCGTTTACGCAGGGTAAATTTCAAAAGCGCATAAACTGTTCAATATCATATACAAAATATCTAAGCGACATATTGCGAAACAAATGTTTATCGCAAGAACAAAATTAGGCGGAAGAAAAAAAAATAATCAGAAGAAAAACAATAGGTCTTTCCACAGAAAAGTGGAAAGACCTAATAACCTTTACTTTAAAACATATCAGTTTCAAATTATTACGATATCAAGTGTACTGAACTACAAAGAATTAAATATTTTTTCATGTTTATTCATATCTTTTCTACCTTTAAGCCTGTGTATGGGTTTTCTGATGTTTAACAGATTACGAAACATATTTGACACCATAAAGTAACTATCCAAAACACTTCCTGAAACTTGTTAGTTTAATTTTTGAATTTCTGATATATTTTATAAATATAAAGAGAACAGAAATTCACAGTGCCAAATATAAATGTAATGCATGAAAACAAATCTCTAGAGAAATGTATACGGTAATGTATTATTTAAAATGCACAAAATATAAAAATATATATTTTACTTATTTCAGATCTTCCAAATGTTCTAGAAATTGTTGGACCACAAAGATAAAAAAAAGTCTCAAAACTTTGAGGGCTTTGTAGCAAGTAGAATTTACCCAAACACAAACTTGCTGGCTGTCTTGCAGAAGATGATAACGAAGGGTTGATTAATTATCTAACAATGATGAAACCAAGTGTTAGTTACCTGCCAATTACCAACTGTCCTGCTCATATATAGAGAAGAAAGGACAAGACCTCCAGAATATGTATTTTAAGGGACGCATTTAATCAACAAATTACCAAACTACAGCACATTTTTTTAAGTAATTTATCTCAGATACAATGATATATCATACTGCCTTATTTCATATTCTAAAATGAGTTTGTGGTACCGGAGGATAGTTTTGGCAAACACAATGAAAGAGAGTCTATCTATAAATAATGCATGCGGTGGTCAGAACAGATATGTTCTATGGTGCTACATTTTGAAGTGTAAATTCATACTTAACCTTCAGTATATGTGTATTGGTATTTTTTATATTATTCGAAATGATGTTGTTTTATGTGTCTTTTTTGGGGGGATATGTATTAATAACTTCTGCTTCAGTTTAAGTCATCGTCATAAGTTTGCAAATATTATTTTTTAACATAAAAAGTATTTGGAAAAAGTATTATAATATTTAAAGGTTTAGCACCAAGGCATCGGACCTTAAAACTTCATATAAACTTTTAAAGTCGAGATGTTGAGGCAATTTGTGCGTGCAGTTATAATGCTACGAGAACCAGATACCGTGGTTTAAGAATGTAGTCACTAAATATTATAAATGTGTCTTTCTAAATCCAAATCAAGATGCCAATCTGTTAACATATGCATTATTTACAGATAATTTATAGCTTTGAAATCTGTACATATTATTGATTGTATTCATTTGTGTTCAATTTTCTTTGCATTTGAAGTTTTGGTCAAAACCGTAGACTCATTAAGAAAAGGGAAACATATGTCATTTAAAATGAAATTTTGAAAAATATCATTTACGAAAAATATTAGCTTTATCAATTATTCCCATTGTATTTTTGAAGTATGAAAATAGCATTTATGTTTCTTAATAGTATTTATCAATATCAAAACAAATGTAAGGCCGATACAAATCGATACTGAAACTACTCATTAACAAATGACAACACCAAAATGCTCTTTGTTCAAATATATAACTACAAGAGTAATGAATTTCCTTTTAAACAAACACATGATTAAAAGACTACGCATAAAAAATAACACAAACGTCATCAAGTTTATTTTGTCAAGATAATGAAGAATAACTTCTGCCATGATGAATCTCATACTCACATGTTTAACTCTATGCCATTGTACGACGAAACATTTGAAAGAGAGGAGAAAGATAAAAAAAATGTACAATCATACGTATAAGTCATAATATACCTGTTTTATTGATTTTTTTCCAAAAAAAATTGCAAAAATAAGAACTTGGAGTCATGTCTTAACAGCATGTCTGTTGTATGACGATAGATGGCTTAAATACCTCATAGTGTCAGTTTAAGAGCTGAAATTTCACATCAACAGAATTTTCATCCACTAAATTTGATAAAACATGATTACTGACATTGAATATGATCAATTTTCATTGGACCAGGTAAAACTATAAAATTGAATTTCTTATGATTCTCTGTAATAGAAAGTACACCACTAAAGTATGTTCCAATACTTTCTATGTTAAATTACTTAATTTCAAGCAAGCACATTTCTTTTGTTTTAAGTTCCAATATAGTGACAATAATTGCATGTAAAAGCAACACTTTATGGTGTTTTGTACAGAAAAAAAAAATCAGCATACATTTAATGGCACGTAAGAAAAAACTGGTTCCAAGAACTTTCGACTAACCAACATAGGTACTTCAAATCTGACAGACAGGCACATTGTACCCTCTTTATTCTTAAATTTCATGCAATTGTCTTATTATTCAAAATTGTAGTCAAAACGTGTTATACAATGATCACCAGTCGTTCAGCTTTCATCTGATATCAACATTACATATTTTGAAAGTTATACCAAAGCGTAGGAGGTATTTTGTGTTAAATATGTACTACTTTCTCTATTTGGTTTCTAGCTGGGCTCAATTAATTGGTGTTACACCATAAATAACGCTCCTTATATTTAAAAGATAATTTCGATATCATTAAAAAGTTTAAAATGTATTATATATCTTGTCGCTGCAAAACAATTTAGCCGTCAGAGCGAAACTAATGACTATACTATCTTTCGTTTTATTAAATCATGGTTTAGTTCTTAAAATAATGTTATTAATGGACATTGAAACAAACCTGATGACACAGTTATGTTGACATTATGCTTATTTATAGCTACAATAGGCTCAACGGTAGACCGTATTTTATTGAGTTTGCAGCTTATTATCAGTCATAATCAACTAACTGCGCCGGGAGGCATTATTTCCAGAAAATTGTAAGTAAATTAGACACATATAATGTACGAAAAAGTTCCGGATTCAGCAGAATTTATTCTGTTTAACTGCAAAACAAACAATTAATATTGGCCATATTAAGTAAAAAGTTGTATATTCCAAGAAACAGATGAACATCTATATATGTATATGCAAACAAGTTAACAAAACACTAGGTAGTCATCAAAGAAGCCGAGCAACACGACATAGGAGCTTTAACATAAATAGAAATCAAAGCCTTTTTTACTTTTTGGGATTCGAGCATCACTGATGAGTCTTTTGTAGGCGAAACGCGCGTCTGACGTAAATACAAAATTTAATCCTGGTATCTATGATGAGTTTAATTACAGTATTATGAACACAATGATGGAATGTTATGCAACTGTCATACTAGGGAAAGGTTAATCTAGCTATAAAACCAGGTGTAATCCAACATTTTCTACGTAAGGAAAGGCCTCTACCAAGTCAGGAATATGATAGTTGTATTGTATCGTTTTCATGTGTTTGAACTTTTGAATATGCCATTTGATCTGGTACGTTTTGATTTGAATGTTCCTTGAAGTTCGGTATATTTGGTTATTTACTGTTCACACTGTATAGCTTATCTATTGTTTTAATTAAATATGTGATTTCCTAAATAGGGATAACATATTTGACACTTGACCTAAAGAAAGCATCATCTAAGGATATTGCAAAAGTTAGTTTTTAAACAGGAGTCGTTATTAAATATATCAAACGAAGGGAAAAAAATAACTGTATGAAATTCAAATGGAGTACATTTTCAAAAAGAAAAATCAAAGGATCAAACACATCAAACAAATTGAAAACATCTGTCATATCTTTATTCGGTAAAGGGATTTCTTTATGTAGAAAATAGTGGCTAAACCCCGGGTTGATATCTAATTTAAAACTCTTACTTGCATTTCAGCATATTGCAATATATATCTGTCACAAGTATCTTATTGTTCATAGTATAAATTTTTTCCGAAGCAAAATTGATTTGCTGAGCAAACAAATCTTTTCGTAATTATTTAAAAAAAAAATGTAGATTTTAATTTATGAATAATTTGATGCTTAATATCAACGCTTCAAAACTTACGTTTTTGTGACCGGTAGTTTGTCTTAATTCTACATTGTAACTGCAAATATCATGGATTATTATGCGATAGAATACCATAAACATAATTCTACCAGATATACTTGTAAAACTTCTTATTCAGCAAGAATCATGCAATCTTCTCCACCCAATGAATAAAATTTTTGCAAAAATTGCAAAATGATAAAAAAGATTTGTCAAATAATACTATAAAAAATTGAATATGCAAAAATAGCAAAAATAGCAAAAATAATACAAAAAAATACTAAACAGAAAGCATAAAAATAAAATGTGTGGGCTAAAATTGAAAAAAAGGCAAAGAGCAAAAACTGAAGAAAAAGATGATTATGCTTAATATTTTTTTTCTCGCTATCTTGGTGTAATCAGATATGCACATAATTCAATACTTCGCCTGGGTTTTTTATGATTTTCCACGTCGGTGTTAAATGATGTACACCCCTAATAGCATCACGATTACTATTAGACATGTTACGAAAAGGTATATTCCTCCTTTATTTCCTTCCAACTTAATTTGTCTTATTTTAAACAGTTTCAGCTCAATTTGTATTTTCCTTATAACGGGTTTGTGATTGATTGATTGTTGGTAGGTTTACATCCAGGGGCAAATATTTCATGCATGATCAGAACGATAAGAGGTTTGTGTAAAATATGAGTCTTTTCTCACCGGTTGAACATCCTTGCAGCGTTTCAAAAGCATTGCATAATGACTTTGATTATACACATAAGCACCACTTTATGCAGATATTTTGTATTTTATAAATTCCTGAAACGTTTTGAGGAAACTCGTCAACCGTTTCCTAAGAAAATGACAATAGTAAAATTAACACCGATGACCGATGGGTCTTTCCTCTATTTAAGATAACAATGCTAAGGGTTTCTCTAAAAATACTATGGCGTTTTTATATTAAATCTGTTGGATGTGTACCTATTACTACTCTACGGAGGTACTAGTTGTTTTTTCATGGAGGGGGAGGGAGGCTAGGATTAATTTGAGAAAGGCAGGTCTAGTGAAGCTAGCTTACATTTCTGGGTAAGCTGAGGCACAATATATAAACAAACCGTTTTCTCATCAACATTTATATTCTTTCTTTTTCAAATTCTAAACACAAAACAATATCGGAACATAATATTCCATATAAAACTATACAAAGAACGATAACTCGTATGAAAACTCACTGACCATGGCAATCTACATTCTAACACAGGACAGGAGTTTTGAGTTTTAGATAAAAAGGCAGAATATGCAACTTGACAAAATAAATAAGGCAGGATGGCAATTTATGTAAAAAACAAGACAGGATAAACTAATAAAAAAAAGTCCGGACAGAACAGGGCGAAAGAAAAAGGCAGGAAATATATATTACACACATGTTTAACCCCGCAATACTTTTCATTAGCCTGTCCTAAGTCAGGGGCATGTACTTCATTGGTTGTCGTTAGCTACACTACAAAAGTCTAAAAGTCTGAAAAGACCAGTTTTTGTCTTAATTTGCATGAATTTTTACTCGACATTCTCCAAAAGTATGACTTGTGTCTTAATTTTTCTTGAAAATTCTCATTTATATTAAATGTGTATTAAATTTACTCGACATATTCTCGACATTCTGAATATTGTCTTAAAATTTCTTGACAAATTCTTGACATTTGAATACTGTCTTGAAATTTCTCGACATATTCTTGACATTCTTATTTTTTATCAGTATAGCTTGACATTTTCTGAACATTTTGAATTGGTCTAAAATTTACTTGACAGTTCTGAGCTCTACTAATCATGACCAATATACATGATATAACTTTATAACTTGAATGATTAAAACCAATCATACTGTAGACATATTTCATTAAATACTCAATGTTTATATGGTAAATAATTATTGTACCAAAATTTGGTTTATATAAATAGCAAATCATGATGATATACAAATCATTCATTTAATAAAAGAACAATTTGTGTAATGTCACCTGTTAGAATACACATGGACAGGATGTTCCCCATAATATTAAGGTATTCCACGCCCCAGAGTACACGCAACTGTCAAATAGAAATTACTGATTTACCTGTAATCAGCCATACAACTTATCAGTTGACTGACCATGCCAGTACAATTTAAAAAGTTTGTTGATAGATGAAAATGAAAATCATCATTTTGATGATGAAAAATTGAATTAAAATGAATTTTCTTCATCAAAATTATAAAGTTAATTATTTTAACATAAAAACAAATTGAATAATTCCCAAAGATTAAAAATAAATTATTATCTACTCCAGAAATAATTAGTCTGTTCACATTTCAGGCGAACTTTATACTGTTGAGATAGTGTCAAGACATATTTAAGACTGTCAAGAATATGTCAAGACATATTCAGACATGATTAAGAATGTCAAGAATATGTCAAGACATATCGAGACAAATTTAAGACAGTCAAGAATTGGTCGAGACTAATCCAGACTCTTATCAGATGATACAGGAAGTGTCGAGAAATTTTAAGACAATGTTCATACTGTCAAGACACATGTCAAGAAAAATCAAGAACCTTATTAGACAAATTCATACTATGTCAAGAATTTTTAAGAATTATTCAGGCAAATTAAGAATGTCTAGTAAAAATTCATGCTAATTCAGACTAAAACTGGTCTTTTCAGACTTTTAGACTTTTGTAGTGCTACTGTCTGGTATATTTGTTCTTCGCAAATTGTTTTGTTTAGATTATTTCACTATTTAGGGATCTTTTATAGCCAACTATAATACGGTATTAATTGGCACCAACTACGCGGTGGGTGACATGGAACCGATCATACCATTTACAGACCATAGACGGAGTCTCAAGAACAATTTTTCTCCGGACACAGACACAGACACAGACATTGCATTCATACACAGGTGATTGTGGTGATTGTGGACAATAGAAATCATATAAGATTTTTTCTATGTCGATCGCCCCTCGTTATCCCCTTCAGACGCCATCAACTATGAGCTAAACCACGAGTAGAAAGAATAAAATGTAAAAATATGAATTTGCATATATCAGAATGTGGGGTATATGTCGAACACGCTATAAGGCACTAAAAAAAAATCAGTCATGAAAAGCTTATGGAGACACCTGAGATAAAAAATAAACCAGATTGTAGAGCTGTGTGAGGGATTAGTGGAGCAACAGATTGAACTTTTTCAGGAACTGTAATACAACAATAAAACTAATTTCTAATTGGCTTACTGCGTATATATTATCAATCTATAATTGAAGCAACTTGTATAACTCTCAGCCCAGTCTCCCTTATTTCTAGCCCACCTACTCTTGCACGCGTACACTTTTCACGTCTTATGATAGCCAGCAATGATATAACAAAAGCAATTGTCATATATATGATTTTTCATAATGATGTTCTAGATGAATGTGATTTGAATTAACCCATAGGTACAGGATTTAAATTTTACCTATTGAAATATGTAAGCTATGTTTTGACACCGTCCCCAAATTTAAAGTATAATTTGTCAACCTCAGCGTCGAGAATATACCTTTTCGTAACATGTCTATTAAAACACAACTAGTCAAAAAAGCAAATGCATAAACATGGTTAAGTATGATTCAAAATAAGCAATTTAGGTTTGTTAAATTTGGTGCGATTAGATAGATCGATTATCCTGTCGATAAAGTAGATGACACAGGGTTATGTTATCATACGTACCTTTTATCTGTATAAGTCTCATTGGGATCGACCATATTAATATCATTTCAACTTTTTTGCTGATATTGTAAAGTAAAGGCCTTTTGCAGTAAATTTTTTCAATAGTTAATATTCCAGTGGCGTTCACACACACAATCCCAAAAAATTATGACTTTTTCTTTACGATTTTTAGGTTTTCTAAAGGTAATTGAAGAACAATACAGATCAGTGACAGAAACAATATCTATAAATATTGATAAATAATTTGTATTTTAAATAAACTACCTGATCCATGTATAAACTTGGCTTCCTTGCAATATCTGAATTATTCATCATAACTGCTTAATAGTTGATTTCTTGTGTAATTTTTGACATGTTGCAAATTCAACTTCCATGTATCCAAAGTAATAAGTTTATCAAGTTTGATACAGTGAAGAATATAATTAACCGTATTTAACAGTCCATTTAATCTGCCATGGGTTTTTAAAAACTAAAAGCGTGTCAATTAATTTGTAGCTAAAAATTACCATGAAATTAAAAATCTTTCATGTAATGTTCAAAGTCATACAAAAATATATTAATGGAAGGCATACGAGATAGACAACATACTTGTGACATTGAAATGCCCCCCAAAGATAATTATAGTTAATTAATGTAAAATGTTATATAATATTGCAAGAGTAATTTATAAAATCGGTTAGGTTATTGATCTTAAGTAAATTGAAATTAAACTTTCATGTGAAGAGAGCATTATTTATGTTGCATGGCTTTTTCAAATATCACACCAGTATCAATGCGGGATTCCAATACAATCAAAAGAGCTGAACTCCAAGGATTACATTGGTTGAGGGTTGATTAATAATGCTTTGTTAAATAAAATTTTCTCTAGTTCAATTTAACTTAAAAATATGGCATCATCAAGAGGCTTGGTTTATTTTTGACAATATATTTGTTACGATTTGAAGAATTTTTTTTTTTTTAACAACAATCGGTATTTTTAGGGGATGTTCATCTTCTTATCGACCATATTTTGTTCATATCAGGTCGAATTTAAGCTTTTGTGTGTACTGACCAGCCGGACCAGTGAACAAAAACATCTACTTGTCAGGCTGCAAATCTACTGGTCCAGCTGCAAATCTACTGATTCTGAAAAAAATTACAATCATTTGACAATAACTTATATAAATGATAAATTTTTACTTTTTTTTTCTTGCTTTTCTTTTTACATATGTTAGATAAGAAAAAGAGAGAGTCTCGATCCTGATTTTGATAAAGGCTTTGATAATCTCAATGATTTTCTTTATCAAAATCAGGATCAAATACAGAGAAAATGTTAACATTGTCTTCCACATCATCACAATCCTGACGACGACCATAAGGTGCCTGAATGGGTTGTCTGCAGCGCTGCTCAGAAATTTTCTCCATTTCAATAGCCGGGACAAGAATTTTTACATGTTATACATGTAAAAATCACTACATTGCGATTGACATTATAATTTAACAATTTTAGATCGTTTTCCTAGAACATGTTCTTGGATTAATTTGCACTTCTCATAAGTGCAAATTGGAACCACACTTTTTTTTGTCGTAGAATCATCAAATTTGGCAATAATGTACCTCTGGGGATAAATAACACAATACAAAAAAAAAATTGGTGTGGCTCGCCCGGTTCGGCAACTGGAGTGAAAATAGTGACAAAATCCTGTAGGATATTTTTTTCTCCCATAGGATTTTTAAAAATCCTACAGGATTTTGATAAATCCTATAGGATAAAGTCATAATCCCATAGGATATTTTTTATATCCTACAGGATATTTAAATCCTAAGGGATTTATAATCCCTTAGGAGAATAAAAATATCCTATAGGATATAGTTTCGCCCTTAGGATTAAAAAAATCCCTTAGGAAAAATAAAAGCATTTCCTATAGGATATTTTTTATCCTACAGGATATTAGTCTAATAAAATAATCCCATGGGATTAAAAATATCCGATAGGATTAATAAATATCCTAAGGGATTTCATAACAGAAAAAATATCCTGTGGGATAAAAAAGAATCCTAAGGGTAATAAATAAATCCTAAGGGTAATAAATAAATCCTAAGGGAGATTAAAAATCCTATGGGAGATCAAAGCAACTCATAAGAGAGAAAAAAATCCTATGGGAGAAAGAAATATCCTATAGGAGAAATAAATATCCTATAGGAGAAACAAATATCCTATGGGAGAATGAAATATCTTAGAGAAAAATCTATTTGTGAACTCAACCAAAGAACAGAGAATAGTTTTATATGTTTTTGTAGTAGGTAAGGATATTATTTTATTGAAGCAGACCAAATATTCCCAGATATTATTGTTTAAGAATTGTTAATTTTTCTACCAATGACACAAATTACCGATAAGTGTACTTCAAACATGGAGCTTGCATTGAGTTACTGCTACTGGTCCGTTTGTTATTTTATGTTTATTATTGCCATTTGCGTAGTTTCTTCTGTTACCTATTTCTACATTTGACTCTGGCTTCTTTTAAATCGAGTTTTCTCTTGTTTAATGCATTGTGGTTGTTTATTCCTCATTTGCTAAAGGAATAGGGGCCGGTTGAGATATCAAAAGTCATGAGTATACATTCATCGCCTGTCTCAAAGCAGAAACCTTTATCCTTTGGTAATCTCATGTGCTTTTTTTCAATTTAAGTTCAAAAGTGCATTTTAGTGTTTAGTGTAGCAACCATTTCTCTGAACTATTATTCATTATTGTTTAGTGACCAAAAGAGGCCCGCCTCTATGTGCGGAATTTTCTTTCTGCATAGAGGACTCATCATTTTGAACTCATCAGGGTTCCTGTACTCAACCGACTTGTTGGGTACTGAGACATGACTGTGACACCATCTGAACAAAAACTGTGAATAAAATCAGAAGCAATTTTAAAACAACACATGGTGTTGGGGCTAAGAATACCACCAGCTTTTCATTGAAAGTAATGACAAGACAGAAACATGCGTCCAACGGGTATATCCAATACACTACAATTACTTAAAGATCCTTAAACAACTTTGAAAATCGTACATAAGTTTTTTTAATTTTTTTATTTAGTATAGCTTGCTTTCCGTGAAGATATTTTTATTGTGGAGATGCCTGGATAGATTTGCCAGTAACCATACTTCTTCTATTGTGTCCTCAATATGCATGTAGTATTTGCAACTGAACATTTACATTAACTTTCACCAATAAATTCTTCAACAAAATTTGATAATAACTGAAATTTTATGGAACTAAACACTAGATGTAACTAAAGACAGTATTGTTCACCTAGGTCTATGTGCATCTCTGACAACAGACACATCAACACGTTAGGCTAGAATATCACGGTACGTCTAAACACTGCTAAGGACTCCTTAGTGCACTAAGGACTATACAATGCCACTAAGGACTAGAAGGAGTGTTGTTGTGTGTATTATTTTTAAATATTATGTTAGAGATTGATATTTCATGCATAAATTTCAAATTTTATAGAAAAATAATCATAAATAAACAAGATATTCAACATTATTTAGGCATGTGCCCGTTTTTCTTTGATATGCCGAAAATCAATGAACCGTTTGACACGTGCCAAATGACAAAACAATTCATTAAACAATCATAATCTTTTTATTTTAGGTAATAAACAATTGTATCTAAAAAAATGTATGCTTAATATTTATAATTAAATGTGTTGTTCTTATGAAAAATGATTACAGGACAAATAATTTTGTTTTTGTTTTACTTCTTTCCCGACAAAGTTATTTGCCACAGGTGCACGACTTTGATGTGCGCCTACTAAATGACTAATAAGTTAGAGTGTGGTCAGCTTGTTATGTAAGAGATATGAAGACAAAATAAATATTTATATTGATAAGTGTTTTGTTTTTATTTTAATTTCGACAAAGATGCGTGTATATATACAAATGATTTCATTAAAACAATACGATGGAATTGAGAGAGAGAAAATTATGTGTCGTTCTTGGGGTTTATCCAAACCACTAGTTTTCAACAAGCTTGATATTTGTTTACAAAGGCTCCATACGGCACTTATTTGTTTGTATATTTCGACATTTTATTATTCTTCTAAAAGTAAAAGAAGTTAAATAAATCATTTCCCGATTTTAAGTCAGATTAAGTTTCATTTTCAAATATATAAAAGAGACAAATGTTTTAAAAATGTTCCACAGTTTTTAGTACAGTATTCACGACTTTTTTTTCAGTATGTGTAAATTTAGAGCTAAAGATATAATTCTGACAGAGAAAGAGAATGCTTCGTATGAATGCCTTGAAAATATGCCTTTACCACATGATGTGTAAATAATTAATTTTTGTAATGCAATATAATCAGAATATTTAAACCTAAATATATCACGCGAAAAAAAGAAAAAGCCGACAGAAATATTTTCAACTATAATTTCTTTAAATCTACTTTTCTTAAAGAAGAACAAGTATCACAGGCACTTGTCTCAGAAAAGGTATATAGGAATTTTTTTTCTGAGACAAATGCCTGTGGCAAGTATGTCAGAAGGAAATCCGATTTGTATTGTTTTTAACAAATTGTCTGCTTAACATATCGTACGAAATAATTTATGAAATGATGACTATGTGCTATGCGCTTTACTCACTGTTGAAGGCCCGAAATATATTACTCAAACGGGTCATATATGAACTTAGTGTGTTGCATGTAGTAAAAATGCATTATCTTATTGGTTTCGTTTTGTCCAGTTATACATTTCTTAAAATGTCTTCATATATGAAAATAAATTTTGAACAGTGCACCATAAGAAACAAACTAAAGTGTTCCAGCTCCAAACCAGTCTATTGTTCAAACGCATGTACGTCGTCGCCTGTCGCCACACAAGGACGTATGTTAGTTATACGTCCTTGCGCCACATTAAAGCACGCTTGCAAGAAAAAATAAACAGAATAGAGATACGGGTACAAAACACATTATAGATAATGTGTCCGACCACCTGAAAAATAAAATTGGTTCAAGAGACAAAGAACGCTCGAAATATTAGATTAATTTTTCGGTACTACCGGGCTTATCACAGCCCAATAACAAGATGAATTTAATGAAAACGCAACAAGCATCTGCCGGTTATCCAAACTTCAACACGTACTTTAAAAAAAATATATATAAATGTGAATTAAATATCTATAAAAATTTGCATTTCAGTCACTTATTAATATGAACATCAAATAAAAATCCGACATTAGATATATTTCTCTGGTGACAAATTTATTATTTACAAGAAATATACACTTGAGAAAATACTTCTTCATTCAGATTTTTTTGTTAATAAAATTTCAACAACAATTCATTTATTAGTATCCAACTTTACCAAAAGGATTCCCGTGTTATCAATTAATATGTAATTTGACACGTGTCAAACGGGTCATGGATTTTCGGCATATCAAAGAAAAACAGGCACGTGTCTAAATAATGTTGAATATCTCCTTAATTTATTATTATTTTTCTATAAAATTTGAAATTTATGCATTAAATATCAATTTCTACCGTAATATGAAAAGAAATTGCATGTAACAGCTCTCCATCTAGTTCTAAGTGGCATGTTATCAGTCCTTAGTGCACTAAGGACTCCTTAGCAGTGTTTAGACACACCCAGAATATCATTCGTAACTAAAACTTAAAAAAAAAAATCATTATTGCTGATAATTTCAGAGATTAAAAGGACAAATCATTTTGCTTTTGTTTTATTTCTCTTCCTATAAATGTTTTCGTGTGCATGGCTTTGATGGGCGCCAACTCTTAAATTAGAATATGGTGAGCTTGTTAAAATGTTTATACATGTATTAAAAAGTTTTATCAAGAAAATGTAATAGAAATGTCGACAATAACAAACTGAGATATTCTATGCTGAAAATAGATATAAATATAATTAGTGGTATGAGTGCTAATATTACAGTTGATTTGGCAATGGAGAAAAATGTTCGTATCCATCAAAAATTTTAAAACTTTACACACTCTGTGTTCTCTTAGATTTTTTTTTTTTTTTTATAAAAACCTATCTCCATTTCCAAGTTGTGGTCCCTTACGCGGAATTTTGTTGAAATTTAAAGACTATTAAAAATTTAATAGGTCAAAGAATAGCCTTCAACATTTGAGGCTTTTTATAGCCAAGGCTGCGTTTAGTTTAAACATATTTTATTTAAAAATTGAATAGGTCAAAGAACAGCCTTCAACACGGATCCTTGGAAATTAGAAAATTTGCAATTAGTGGCCGCAAGAATAGTAACAGGTCTACTAATATTTACAAAACCTGAAACTTTATATTCTGAGGTTGCCTGGGAATCTCTTTTTGAAAGAATAAGGATGTAGTCGTAATTGCGTGTCGATATCTTGTCAATCGTACTGTTGTTTTATTCGACCAACTAACTTTATACGGAAAATTTTTGCATTTTTTTTAAATTACCATGGTCTGTTGTTTTTAAACTGTTAATATTGGAATTAAGTAAAGAGTCAAAGTTGAAATCATGAATAAGTGTTCCGTGAAAATTGTTTTCGAAAATATAATTTGTTCATAATTCTTTAAAGTAATAAACTTTTTTCAAATAAATTCTGATCTTCCCTCATCTGATCACCAGCATGGCTTAAGGTATTACTTCCAAAGGTATTGTAAGGGGTGTGAGGTGACACTTCCAGGTATTCAAGCGATTTCCTGTTGGACTTGCAAGTTCATGCATCGTTTCACTTCTGCAGGTAATATTCAGTGTACACGGCCGATAACTTATAACTTTCCATTTTGAACTATCAGATGTATAATATACAACTCTGTCTTACTTGTCATAACTAAACTCATACGCTTGTTTATAAATAACATTTCTGGTGTAAAATAAAAATATAAATAATACCCAAAAATTAAAATTTGATAAAATTACAATCTATTTAAATATTTTTTCCAAGGTTGACTTTGGGAAAATGTAATATATACTCGATGTCAATAGTGAAGGACAGATTGGAACATACCAGAAATATTGATTTAAAAAAATGTAAGCACTTGTCGATGATTCGTCTATACGACTGGGTAGAAAGTTACGGAACTATAGCGCAATTTAAAATATAACTATACATGTATACATTAAACATAAGAAAAAAACATATATTTTGAATAAATTGGGGTAAAAGTTTTGTAAATAGACTAGTCCACGTATGCCAACAGTATGTAATCATCGAATGTCGATAGACTATGGTATAACAAAAGAAGAAGACGAAGAAGAAGAAGAGAACCAATTTGATTTAGATACAGGTCGATGTTTAACTTGCTTTGGTTCATCGAAGTTGTGGACATAGTAAAATCACAGATTTATATTGACGTTACGCACGGTATTGGTGCCACTTAGCGTTACACGACGTTCCTAATAAAACAACGATTTTGACGTTGTTCCAAAAAATGTACGCACTTGTCGACGATTCGTTTATACGACTGGGTAGAAAGTTACGGAACAAGACTGAAAAATACGGAACAAGACTGAAAGTTATGGAACAAGACGGAACAAGACTGAAAAAGTTTCAAACGTTGACCTTATATTTTACTCATGTGAAAATGCCGCTTAAAGTACAGAGAATTTCGATGTTGCTTCTTTATATGTTTTTATTTTTTTCAAGCGGGTGCAAATGCAAAATTCCATTTAATTAAAATAATTTTTAGTATTTGAAAAGAATTGTCTGCAACAGTAACACAAAATAACAATTTGATGTCTTGTAAAATGATTTAAATATATAAAAAAGATGTGGTATGATTGCCAATGAGACCACATTTCACAAGAGACCAAATTGTCACAAAAATAAACAACTATAGGTCACTGTACGGCCTTCAACAATGAGCAAAGTCCATACCGCATAGTCTGTTTTACAAGGCCCCGAAATGACAATGTAAAACAATTCAGTCGAGAAAACTAACTGCCTCATTCATGTTACAAAATGAACGAAAAAGTCAGTTTTTACTTTTTTTTTTTATCTTCGAAATCAAGGACGTATAACTAACATAATATACGTCCTTGTCGAAATGTTTTAAAACTTTCAAATGTGAGGCTCTTATTTTATCAACACTTTAATTCTTGGACTATTATACTAACGTTAATATAATAGTCCCAGAATTTTATTTTTTATTTTTCTTAAACAGTGACTTATATATTGTAGGCAAATAATTAAGAAAATTCAGGATTATCAAGGAATTTTCACATTTTGTACATATATCAGGCCGTTAGTTTTCTCGTTTGAATTGTTTTTACATTTATCATTTCGGGTCTTTTATAAAAGGCTACAAGGTTAGGGTTTTGCTCATTGTTGATTGCATATAGAAATAAGATTGTTATGTATGTCACTGGACGAACACTAATTGTGAATATTTTGATGGGAAACTATTGAGTATCAAAGTTCCAAATTAATTTCTGGATTTATTTTCTTTCTCGATATTCAATAACAGAAAAAAAAAATTGCTTGTCCGCTAAATAGGGATTTTCTTGTTAAACATCGTTAAAAAGATATGTGTCTAAGGTGAACGCCACAAGAACCCTGTAATACTAGTACGAGAGTATAGCATGTAAACATTCCTTCTTAATGATATGGCTGTTTTGGAAATCTTTTCTTACAACTCATGTCGGCGCTAACATGTCCTTTAGTAGTTTTTTTTTTTCCAAAAGTCCAATTTCACGTTTCCGCATTTTCGTGCATTACTTTTCCGAAATAAGTAGCGGCGTTTTTACGTTTCCGCAAATTGGTATTACTTTTCCAGAAAAAGAAATTACTATTCCAGAAAAAAATTTATTAAGGTATACCTGTTGATTGAATAATAAAAATTAAAATAAATATTTATTAAGTTAAAGGTCATCATAACAAAGTCTACAGTAGTACATATACATTCACCGTTTACTAGTTTTGTATTTTGGTCAAGAAAGAAGTCCATCTTTTCCTTTTCATATTTCTGAACGGTTTTTTTTTAAGTTAGAGTTATCATCTTTATGCAAAATTGAATGATTTCGTATACTAGTAGTATTACGTTTTCTGTGTCTCTTAGATTTTTTAAGAATACATTTTCGCATGCTTAAACATGATAAAGAAAGCACGTCAACTGTTGGACTCGTGAAAATATTTTTCAACTTTTTAAAGCTTCATCTGTGTGATCGAAATTGTCGAAAGATTCTTATGACAATTTTAATAAAAAGTGATGCAAGTACAAGGGACCAGACGATATGATATAATTGGCACTAGGGAATGAATTATAGAAGTAAACTATTTCAAAATAAATAATTCAATATTTTATATTAATGACATCTTTAAGAATTACAAAATTTAATGTTTTATCGACACATGCCACGTTCAATATTGATTGCAATCTGTGTAATCGATTGAAATTCATGATCATTCAACCATGGACCGTTAATCACGCACGTGTGTACAAACAGTTTGACTATGAATATGTTTTTTTCGGCGACTGTTTTTTCGTCATGTGTTTGGTATTTCAATTGGTTTATAAAACAAATTATGGATATCAATAGGTCAATCGGGAAAAAAAATATTCCATTTATCATAAAAAGCTTCACAAGTTCCAAGAAATGGTTTGACACGAAATAAAGATATGTATCTGCTTTTAAGCTATTCTATAAAATGTATATATTATAACGTTACTTAAAACTGCGGGAAAAAAAAACTGAACCATTTGTCGATAAAAAACGGACGAACGAAATTGTAAAAATTATATATTATCTTTAAAATTTTTTAGTATATTTATTCTAGTTTATAAATCAAAGGTTGATCACTAGCAGTATGTGTGCCTTACTAGTTTATAATGTCGTGGACTGTGATGTATGCTGCCACATTCGAGACGTATTTGCTAACGGTTCATTAAAAAAGAGGGTCAGGATGGGGTCGATGAATAGTGAATAATGGGTTAAAAATGCCGAATAAAGGAAAATAAATAATGACTACAGAAACATAGAGAAAAAGATAAGGAATAGAGAATGACGAAGTGCTTATATATATAAAGAACACAGAAAAAGACTGAACAATTATAGAATTAAGGACCCCCGTACAGGTCCTCATATAATTGACACATCTTATTTTCACACCTAGCAGTTTCTTGGTATATACACATAGTGGTCAGCGTACATCTGCAATGTTCAATTAGGTGTGAAATTTTAATCTGGTAATTGAGATTAAATATAAAAGATGAATATAATGATTATTTCATTATAATGTCGCACATTGGTCTTACAGTTAAAACAAAGATCGATAGCCAGCCTTCATAAAATTACGAGACACTAAATTTACAATAAAATTAATTAAAATATATACAATTATGAATTAGTTACAACAAGGATTTGTATAGTTACACACACATCTTTATCAATGAAATCCAGGATTTGTTTAGTAAATCTTTGATGAAATTAAAATAATATCCACAATTGATATTAGCAGAGACATTATATGTCCCTGATATAAGTAACAAAATAAACGAATAAAATCTTTATTAAAATGCTAATATTCTGATGATGGATATTATAATAAAATTGTCAATTGAAATTATCTTTGCAAAAGAAAATAAAGGTATATAAACTTGGGATTTTATTTGAAACACATCACAGTAACCTTTATGTAAGAAACAAATATGCACAAAGAAAGACAAAAATAATACTGAAGATATATTGTTTGTAAATCATACTTTCATAAAAACTTTTTTCTTCTAATAAAAAAACTATTTATTGTACGAGCTAAAAACTTTTGTTTGTATTTACAGTTTATATGAGCAATACATCTTTTCTCTGTGTTCATTCTGTCAAAGTTAATATGTTCACGTGATGTTTTAAAAAGTTCATATCGGAAGTCTGTATATAAAAGACAGACCATTAAAACATGTATTTTGTTTTCCACACAGTTCGAACTACAAAATTTACAAAGTCTATCATTAAATGGTATCTGCGGTATGGAATATCGTTCCGTCTTAACGGCTAGCAAAGTTATGATTTCGCAGAAAAAAATATGAAGATGTTAAATAAAATTATTTAAACCTTTCTCACAGACTTTTTCCCAACGTGTACACTTTGATTACATTTTTGTGACTTTCGTCCTACTTATAAAAACATGTGCGACTTTTCCCTCAGCATACATGTAAATCATGGGATTCGTAGAAATACTACAAAGGACCTCCTTAGTGCACTAAGAACAAAATTGTACACTAATGACCTGATGGAAAGATACTATCACAACGGATATATATGGCATCTAGAAAAAGACTTTGTAAAAAATCATAAAATCAAATTTTATAATTATGTCATTTTTAATTAGAAAGTTATCTAATATTTTCTCGACACGTGCTTCAATCGGTTGTTTGCCACCTTTAGTGTAATCAGTAGAAATTCATGTTCGCTCAACCCTGTCCCGTTTATAATCCGCTTGTATATACCGATTTTAACATGTATATGGTATTTCAAATTGTTCTCTTGTTTTTTTTTCGTTTGTTTGTTTCTGCCGTGTTTATTCTGTCTGGTAAATTTTTTACTTCTAAGGTAATAGCGTCTTCTCAAATATTTTCAGTTTTTGGAAATGTTTATCCTTTTTTTTTTTTTTTTTTTTTTAAATACAAATAATTGTAAACACTTCACGGAAAGGTGAGGTTTAATACTTGGTTGCTTAACGTCCAGTGGCCTATACTTCACTTTTTTTTCTGATGTCAGAAACCATGCCTCACCGCAAGGTTTTTAAAAGGATAGAACACAGGCAAATGCAAAAAGATTCTAATGACTATCTTTGCTGCCTAGGTCTCTATATAATGATTTATGTTTTATGGGATACTAAACTCCTGTTCTACAAAAACAAATATATTCAGTTTAAGTGAGGTTTTAGTCTGATCTAAGTTCTGATGTGATTTACTGAGAATGTTTCACTTATTTATAAGAGCCAGTACCAAACAGTTTATGAGGGCCCTCATGGGGTTTTTGATTATGTGATTACTTGGCCGTTTTTTTTAATGATTATTTGATTATTAAGCCAAATATTTCATGATTATTTGATTACCTAGGACTGTATTTTTAGTTTATGATTATTTGATTACTAAAGATAAGCAAATATTTAATGATTATGTGATTATATTGGCAAAAAAATGGTGATTATGTGAATACTAGGACCCCCCCCCCCCCCCCCCCATGAGGGGCCTCGTTTATCTTTAACATGTGGTCAGGTTAAATACATATAGGGTTAAACACTTTCCTCGACATGTTTAGGAGAGGAACATATTTAGGGTACGAACTTGTTTACAAATGCATTACGAGTATAGATATGTGTAATTTGATGTTCAGGCCCCGGCTAAACACATTTTTAGACTGTAAATATGACTTATTTATTTCTTACAGCTACTTCAATTTCAACGTTTGTGGATAGGTGTTTCATTGACAGCCATACCACATCTCCTTTTGCTTATTTTTGTTGTATATATTTTTTTTCATTTTCCTTGTCTTTTAAAAAATATTCCATTATAAATTTTATTTGATGCCGAAAATAAGAATACGAAGAGTTATTTGTTAAATGCTATAACTAAGCGAAGTAAAACAACCATTAATAATTGTGTATAAGAGCATCATATATATTTATAAAAAAAAAATCAAATGCAAGCAGACATACCATTTGTGACACCAATTTCATTTATTTCCAAATCTTAAAATCTTATATTTCCACAGTTGTCCAGTTCTTTAGCGTCTCTTAATAATGACAGAACGGGCTTTAGAGTCATACGATTAAGTTAACTAAATTATTTAGTTCTCCCATGCACATTGTGAATTATATTTCTTACATCACTGCTTATTACATTATACAATAAAATGGTATTCATCTTCAATTGTTGAATAAAGATGAATTGTTAAAAAAAAGCATTGACATCAGTTTTAAAGTTATCGTTCATAGAAGACAGTTATGATTTATATTCTCTTTTAAAAACGTAATATAGTATTTACCCCTTGGAGTTTTTCTATATTACTTCTGTAATCGAATTTGAAGAACCCCACGGACGCCACATACTCTCATATGTCTCTCAAGGTATAATGATAGTCTGTAAACTCTAGTGTTGTAAATAAGGAAATGAAATCGCAAAAGCTTTGTTTCTCACTTTGTATCTCAAAATTGGCTTCTTTAAATAAACAAAGAAGCTTACATAGCAATTTCCTTAGAAACAAAATAAAACAAAGGCAAAGTAAACACAAAAAATTTGAATTGTGGTTCCATTTTGCAGGCTTTCCCTGAATCGTTTATTCCTTCTATAGTTCCTGAGTGGAATAAACCTGATACAAAACATTGCAGTGTCAACTCTATATCTAAATTTGAGAAAGAATTGAAAACAAAAACCAATATCTTTTGGTAGGAAATTAAATATTAATTTTTAACGCAATTGCGATGCTCCGCTTTATTCTAAAACTATGAAATTTTTCCAGCTTATATTACAAATGACCTGTTTTGCAAATGTGTGTCAGATATTGTGGATCGGTACGTCTAAATAACAACACAGGACTTCCTGTACGAATAGGGACATAAAAAGTATACCCAAGGCAAGTTATAGATATAGGAAGATGTGGTGTGAGTGTGAGATATAGGAAGATGTGGTATAGATATGCATTCGGCATTTTATTTATTTCAAAAAATATTCGTGTATTGAAAAATTTGTGTAAATTAATTAGAAATATCAATATAGACGTATGTTCTCCAGGTTGATCCCCAATCTCTCATTCTTGTTGCTCGTTTTGTGCAAACTTGTCATGCGCAAAATCTGTATGTTATTATATGTAAAAATATCGTTCCTTGTACCATTAAACTTGGTTTTATAAGGAATAAAGAATCTTGATAGAAAATTTAATTTTTGATCTTATACTTTTTGTTTTGATAAAATCAATTCAATATTTGAGAAGCTATTTACAAAAAACGTTAAATACACTTTTCGTTTTGTTTCAACTTTATAATGAAACTCGTCCTCAATTTCACCTAATTTTACATAAAGTATATATAATAAATAAAATGTTCTCTTTAACTATTTTGCCATCTACCAATTTCAATAGACATTTTTTTAATTGTGTTCAAAGTTCTAAATCTACAAAAGAATAACTATTTTTGTAACATTGAATACCAAAGAAAGCTTCGCAAGTTAAACTGTTTTTTGGCATAATTGTTTTTATTTCCCCTTTTCTGAAACTCCTGATAGAATAGAACATCACAAAACAGCTTACACATGCACATTTGTTTAAAAAAATATTTTTCGCCATTAAAACTCATTCTTGTCCCGTATGACATTTCCTGAACGAGTGAAAATCTGAAATAATTATTTTATTAAGCTTATATCTTTATTGCGGTAGCCTATTATTGAAAAAGGGTATAATTTTAAATTTCATGAAGTAAGATTCATACCACCAGAGACATTCAATATACTAGTAAACAAAAGAAACGACACAAGGCAATACATTAATCATATAAAATGAAATTAGATACAAAAGCTTTGCTCATTGTGGGAAGCCGTAAGGTGAACTACATGTATAGTTGTTAATTTCTATGTCATTCGTCTCTGTGGCAATCATACCACATCTTCTTTTTTTTTTATATAAATTTGCGTTCATCAGCTTCATGTGGACCTTGGTGGAAAGCAATAGTTTTAAGTTGTCTCATTCACAATCGAACCACATCTACTTTTTATTCTGTCCAAAACCGGGAATGATAGCTGCAATAGGCAGCGATTAAAAAACAACAGCATAAAGCATCGTAGTGGCCATCTTAGTCTGTTAACTAATTTTCACGTTGGTAGGAATAGGGGGGGGGGGCTTTACTTTTTCAGCAAGGTTAAGTCGAAAGTCGAGCTGATGAAGTCAAGAGTGGACAATATTTCTGTGCTCAAGTCTACCCTTTGGGTTCGAAAAAAGGGATTATGAGTAAATATTGATGAGACAACAACCCAACAACACAGACAATCAAGATATTGAAAGTTTTTTTTACAGTCTTTTGTTGTTTTTTTTTTTATTATAGAGAGATCCCTATACACCTTATCAAGCCAAACAAAAACGTTCCATGTATAAATAAAGTAAGGAGCTAATTTCATATTACCTGCCATTAAAAATATCACAAAAGGCACATACATATTTTGTGAAAAGTTTAACCATACCATTTTTATAATATCAATTCGTGGAAATCAAACCAAGTACATGAAATAAAAATCAGTACACGGAAAATACTTCTCTATTTATTAACGATTTAGTAGATATATAATGAACGTTGAATATGCCTTATATCCAGACCTGTCCAGAGACAAATTCAAGTTCCAAATGTTATACTGAATATGAACCCTGTTCTAGACTGATAGTGTCGAGAAAGATTTTTAACGTGCTAGTTCACAAGGTAACACTCCGCATTTGGACATCATTTAGCCACTCGAGCATACCAGTCTTTTTTTTTACAGATATATCATGTAATGGAGGAGAGGTTTAATTAAATTATTAATTCCACTTGCTTAGCGGAGGAACAGCAATTTTAAATGTTGACGTATTTGGATTGACCAGGCCGGGATTTGAACCCACGATTTCCCGCACTAAGTGCAAAAACATAACCAAGAGAAATCTGAAATATAGTATCATACCAAAAAAACTAAAGTGCTATAAATAATCCAATCTAAAAGAACTCTCCCTTTTATTTAAGCCATCAAAATGCATTTAACCAGTTGATATTATTAAAAACTGTACTTGAAAAACGATGGTCGATTTAAGCATAGATTTCATGCACGGAAGACTTCTGCACATTTGGTACTCTTGCACAATTAATTGAGGCAGCTCTGTTTTTTATTCAATATATCCTCATTTTGCATTACCATTCCAAGTTCCATGTCCATTCTCTCAGTCGACCTTTTATATTTGCTATGAAAAGCCTACCTATTGTGTTCTCGTTATGAACATACATGTAATATTTGCCACAGGACGTAAAACAAACAACATTTATTAAACAGACTCATTAATAATTAATATCATGAAAACCATATACGAAGGCAAGATTTGCACAATCCTATAAAGTAATATTTCCATGTATCCGTTTCGATAATTATTGAAACTATAACGACCCTTTTCAGGGTTGCGTTCAATATCGTAGCAGCTACGTAGTGCGACGTAAATTTATGACTATTGAACGAGAAGCTAGCTTAGCTGCTATTAATATCTATGTAGCAGCTAGGCTAGCCACCCGTTCAAAAGTCATAAATCTACATAGCCCTATATAGCCGATAAGATATTGAACACAACCCAAGGTCGTGTTCAATATCGTAGCGGTTACGTAGATGGGTCGAGTTCAATATCGTAGCAGCTACGAAGTGCTACGTAGATTTTGACTATTGAATGTGTAGCTATAGACTAGTTGTTACATAAATATTGATAGCAGCTACGTAGCTGCTACGATATTGAACCCAACCCTGGGACGCGTTCAATATCGTAGCAGCTACGTAGTGCTACGTAGATATTGACTATTTAACGTGTAGCTATAGACTAGTTATTACTTAGATTTTGATAGCAGCTACATAGTCGCTACGTAGCTGCTACGATATTGAACTGATCCCTGGTATCAATATATATGTAACAGCTAGGCTAAATACAAAGGTTGAGTTCAATATCGTAGTAGCTACGTAGTGATCAATATCTATGTAGCAACAATTGGTAACGTTTGTAAGATACTAACAAAACTGACGAATCCATCTTAGATGACAAAACGTATCAAAATTTAATCCTATGGGAGAAAAAATAATCCTATAGGACAAAGTTAATCCTAAGGGAAAACAAAATATCTTACAGGACAAAATTTATCCTAAGGGAGAGAAAAAAATCCGGTAGGAGAAAAAAATATCCCATGGGAGAAAAAACATCCCACAGGACAAAATAAATCCCTTAGGAGAAAAAAATATCCTAAGGGACATTAGTTTCTGTCAAAAAGTCTTTCATGTTAATCCTATAGGATAAAAAAAATCCTATCGGATTTAACACTTTTTTTGAAAATCCTACAGGATTTTAAATCCCATAGGATATTAATTTAATCCCATAGGAGATAAATTTTCCTATAGGATAAATAAATCCGATAGGATTTATATATCCCATAGGATATTTAAAATATCCTACGGGATTATGACTTTATCCTATAGGATTTCTCAAAATCCTGTAGGATTTTTAAAAATCCTATGGGAGAAAAAAATATCCTACAGGATTTTGTCACTGTTTTCGCTCCAGTTGCCGAACCGGGCGAGCCATATCAAATTTATTTTTGTATTGTGTTATTTATCCCCAGAGGTACATTATTGCCAAATTTGATGATTCTACGACAAAAAAAAGTGTGGTTCCAATTTGCACTTATGAGAAGTGCAAATTAATCCAAGAACATGTTCTAGGATTTGTAATATTGACGTTTCCGTTTGATAATTTCATAAACTTTACTCCGATCTTCCTTTTGAATGACACATATTTATCTATTTGTACGGTGGTCCTTCCAAAAAAATATCTACATTTTGTGTTGTTGTGAAGGACGCTCTCCCGAGATATTAATTAACTTTATCAATTGTAATACTTAGTACAACCAGTACCGTGAGAAGGGGCTATAAGGGGCAAAATTGGCCTCAATTTCGAGAATTTATCAAATTCTACTTATTCGTATGTGTATGGATTTCTTTTTCCGTTGGACATATTCATTTCATGAAAAAAAAAATTATTTGTAGTTATGACGTCATAATGCCGTGTTTTGACAACACTTCACGTGCATATTTGTTGGCTTTTCACAATTTTTTACTCATTTTCACTAACTTTTTTTACGGAAAAAGTACCAGCGCATTCTTGCCCCAACGAAATATTTTGTCAGAGTAATAATACCAACAAAATGCATCTTATGTTGAAATATTTCAGTGGGGCAAAGCTGCGCTCATACTGAATTTTAATTAAAAACTTGCTCAAAACCGGCATCAAAGTTCCAAAATTTTCGTCCGTTTTTCATATATACCGTTATCGGACTAAGGTTGACCGGGAACAGTTGTATTTTTTTAACATATTTTTTTTGTCAATAGTTGATAATAATAAAGTTTCTTTATAGAAAGTAAATTATAAAGTGTTTTTCTTCATATTGAAGTATAACATAGTCTCTCAAGTACAGCCTAGCCTTGGTCGTCTATATTTATTGTAAGTGATTACGGAACTGACACACGGATTTTTACTGGTTTCTGTTGTTAGGAAACTTTTTGTACCGGAATAGAAATCAGTGTATCATTCGTTAAATACTTGATATTAACAGACAGAATTAAAAGAACTTTTAATATATAACTTAACACGTAAAAAATTCCACAGCACAGCAGGGGCGTGTTTTTTTGTTCTTTGGTAGTGAGCAAGAAGAGGTCCATTTCTGTTGGTTTTTTTTTTGCATTGGGAAATGCTTCTGGCTTTCTTCTACCGCTTCTTTATATCCCTCTTGCTGCCGACCGTTTTTCAAGGTTGCATTTCATATGCCGGAAAATACGACAGAACAACGTCTGTGACGTAACATGCCAAACAACGACGTCATTCGATATATGACGTCATGACATAATGACCAATACATTTGGGACCCACTGGAGAAAACATAACTCTGTTTTATCTTCGGTATTTTAATTGAAAGAGATACAGCATTGATGAGAAGCTTGCATAAATTTATCCATGGACATATGTGTTCCTCCGGCAGTGAAATACAGAAGAATAAACAGGGTCATGTTTTTCTCCAATTAGTCCCAAATGTAGTGGTCATTTTGTCGTGACGTCATATATCGAATGACGTGGTTGTTTGGCATGTTACGTCACAGACGTTGAGCTGTCGTATTTTCCGGCATATGAAATGCAACCTTGAAAAACGGTCGGCAACAAGAGGGTTAAATAGGTGGTTTAGACGGCAGAGGCACAAAACAAACTCTTCTTTCAACACTCATGATTTGGCTAGTGGTCAGTTTAAATCACTAGATGAGGAATGAAGAAGGAAAGAGGGCATTATTGATCATTTTAATATGTCGCTTAAACATGCCTATTTTTCAACTCTTAGCAGGCAACCATATTCATATACGAAATACTCCTGTCGCCATCCCAACCGAAGTTATTAAATATCAGTGGGTTTCCCTTATTTAATACAACTTTAAATTGATGCTAATTTTTAACGCACAGTGACACATATTTCATGCATATTCAGGAAACACGAAATTAAACGTCAGATATATATAATATAAAAACGAAGAGATGTGTGATTATTGATTATATGGCAACTATCCACTGGAGTTCAAATATGAAGTGGATGTAAGCAATTACAGGCAACCGTAAGGGCTTCAATAATGACAATATCCGATACTGTTAAGCCGTTTATAAAAGTCCATGAAAAGTGTGAAACAATTTAAACGAATAAACTAACGGTTTAATTATACATAACAAATCAATTTTAAAAATATCAAAAATGAGACATGAACCAACGACAACCACTAAACTGCAGGCTCCTGACTTGGGACAGGTTCATAAAGAATATGGCAGGGGTTAATATTAAAACGAAGATGTGGTATGATTACCAATGAGGCAATTTCTCACAAGAGACTAAATGACGCAGAAATTAACAGCCATAGATCACCATATGCTCTTCAACAATAAGCATAATAAAATTGAGGAAGTAAATGGGGAATGTGTCAAAGAGACAACATTTCACATACTCAGCTATAAAAGGCCCCGAAATTACAAAGAAGAAAACTAACAGCCTAATTAATGTACAAAATAATGAACGAAAAACAAGTAAGTAACATAGCAACACACAACAACCACTGACTTACAGGCTCCTGGCTTGGGACAAGCATATAGTGTTTTACATACATAATTTGGTGGGGATAAGCATGTTAGCCGCGGATCCCAACCATCCCAACCATCCCCTAACCTAGTCCAGTGGTTTAACAGCACAACATCATGTTTGCAAGCGCTCAACCCTCCCCGAAGCTGAAACAGAAGCGTAGCAGTACGATATAAAAACAACCTGCACAAATCAGTTGCAATTAGATTAACTCAAAATATCGGTACGAGACAAACACAAAAAAAACCCAGCAAACTAGAATTAAGACAATAGAGTATTGAACTTAGAGTATTTGCAATTACTGGAAGTGTGTTCAAAACTAGTTGCAACTAGTACTGAGATAAATCTTGTTCTCCCAAAATGAAGTATCAGTCAGTACACAACCAATTGATTTATTTATTAAGAAACGTCTGGTATACCTTGTATACTTACATATAGATCCATATACAATGAAGGTTGTAGAAAAATGTTAGTCCGAAGTTTTTGACCTTCAAAATTGTGCATTAGAAATAATAGTTAGGACCAGAAGATGTTCTTCAAGGAGCACCATAGAAAAACGATTTTTAGAACTTCCAGATATCTTAGCTTTATACAAAAAAAATCCAGTTCTGTTACTTTTAAAAAAAAATGTATAGACTGAGATGTACTTTTTGATCAGTCATATTCCAGACAAACATTGACGACTTTTCGTGCAGTTTAAGATTATTCTTAAAAATCAAATAGCGAGAGATTAAGCCTGTTTTTTTTAGAAAAAATGAGATATAGGAAAGCACAAAAAAAATTGTAACGAACAGAGCACACTTTTACAGTCATGCATGTCTACGGAACGTATCTTAATTTAAAAAAAAAAGTCATCGAAAACTTAATTTATGTCATCCAACATAACAAAAATCTGCTATATTTTATTTTACTCTTCACCAGAAGACATTCTGGAGATGTGCAGAAGAGACCAATAAAACACGCCCCAGACGAAAACTTCAGTTTCCATTTTGCACAATTAACGTCTGTTTGGTAAAACAAAACTAATTTAGACCATGGCATAATCAACAATGATGAAATGGCCATATCATTGATATAAACAATTTAGTTGAATAAGAAGAAACGAAAGGAAAAAAAAAAATTGTTCCTACCGTTGATGAATCAAAATGATCAATATGTGTTATTAACTTCAAATAGTTGCTGTGTCAATGTGGTTAAAATCGCCTACACGCTGCACAATCGGCATGATGGTGTACGTTCGAGTCTCATCAAATCCAATTGTTTTTTCATCGTTTCGTAATTTTTTAAATTTAACGTTTAAAATCACATTATCATGATAGTTTTATTAAGGTTGAGCCGGTTATCGTTGAAATGTATAGTTTATGAAATTGCGATCTTTATTCATATATTATATGTATACTAGTACGTAATATGTCCCACCTTTTTGAGTTTTTATCAACCGAGTACATAAAAGTACACACAAACTCATTTTAGGTTATTCAAGTTAAAAGAAAAATAAATAAGGCCGTTAGTTTTCTCGTTTGAATTGTTTTACATTGTCATATCGGGGCCTTTTATAGCTGACTATGCAATATGGGTTTTGCTCATTGTTGAAGGCCGTTTGGTGACCTATAGTTGTTAATGTCTGTGTTATGTTGGTCTCTTGTGGACAGTTGTCTCAATGGCAATCTTACCACATCTTCTTTTTATACGACCGCAAAAATTTTAATTTTTCGTCGTATATTGCTATCACGTTGGCGTCGTCGTCCTGCGTCGTCTTGCGTCGTCGTCGTCGTCCGAATACTTTTAGTTTTCGCACTATAACTTTAGTTTAAGTGAATAGAAATCTATGAAATTTTGACACAAGGTTTATGACCACAAAAGGAAGGTTGGGATTGATTTTGGGAGTTGAGGTCCCAACAGTTTAGGAATTAGAGGCCAAAAAAGGGCCCAAATAAGCATTATTCTTGGTTTTCGCACAATAACTTAAGTATAAGTAAATAGAAATCTATGAAATTTAAACACAAGGTTTATGACCATAACAGGAAGGTTGGGTTTGATTTTGGGAGTTTTGGTCCCAACAGTTTAGGAATAAGTGGCCCAAAAGGGTCCACAATTGAACTTTGTTTGATTTCATAAAAAAATGAATAATTGGGGTTCTTTGATATACGAATCTTACTGTGTATGTAGATTCTTAATTTTTGGTCCCGTTTTCAAATTGGTCTACATTAAGGTCCAAAGGGTCCAAAATTAAAATTAGTTTGATTTTAACAAAAATTGAATCCTTGGGGTTCTTTAATATGTTGAATCTAAAAATGTACTTAGATTTTTTGATTATTGGCCCAGTTTTCAAGTTGGTCCAAATCGGGGTCTAAAATTAAACTTTGTTTGATTTCATCAAAAATTGAATAATTTGGGTTCTTTGATATGCCAAATCTAACTGTGTATGTAGATTCTTAATTTTTGGTCCCGTTTTCAAATTGGTCTACATTAAAGTCCAAAGGGTCCAAAATTAAACTAAATTTGATTTTAACAAAAATTGAATTCTTGGGTTTTTTTGATATGCTGAATCTAAACATGTACTTAGATTTTTGTTTATGGGCCCAGTTTTCAAGTTGGTTCAAATCAGGATCCAAAATTATTATTTTAAGTATTGTGCAATAGCAAGAAATTTTCAATTGCACAGTATTCAGCAATAGCAAGAAATCTTCAATTGCACAGTATTGTGCAATAGCAAGAACATTTTAATTGCTCAGTATTGCGCAATATCAAGAAATCTTCAATTGCACAGTATTGTGCAATAGCAAATATTTTCAATTGCACAGTATTGCACAATAGCCAGAAATATCTAATTGCACAATATTGTGCAATAGCAAGAAATTTTCAATTGATTGGAGTTATCTTTCTTTGTCCAGAATAGTAGTTGAGTCAACTTAAATCATTGTTTTATACAATATACAATGTATATTCACTTTTACTACCAACAGATAAATTAAAACAATCTTTACCATTCAGTGATAACAAGCACCTTTTGTTA